>NC_134570.1:115422286-115628679 GCF_050947875.1 Dermacentor variabilis
CCCCACTGACTTGTCTCCAGCCTGCTTCTTTCCTACCCTGGCATTGAAGTCGCCCATCAGTATAGTGTATTTTGTTTTGGCTTTACCCATCGCCGATTCCACGTCTTCATAAAAGCTTTCGACTGCCTGGTCATATGACTGGATGTAGGGGCGCAGACCTGTACTACCTTAAATTTGTACCTCTTATTAAGTTTCACAACAAGACCTGCCACCCTCTCGTTAATGTTATATAATTCCTGTATGTTACCAGCTATATTCTTATGAATCAGGAATCCGACTCCTAGTTCTCGTGTCTGTGCTAAGCCCCAGTAGCACAGTACGTGCCCGCGTTTTAGCACTGTATATGCTTCTTTTGTCCTCCTAACCTCACTGAGTCCTATTATATCGCATTTACTACCCTCTAATTCCTCCAATAACACTGCTAGACTCGCCTCACTAGATAACAATAGCAGTGATATTGCTGTGGGTATTGAGCAGATGTTGAAAGTGCAGGAGTCACAAATTAAGAAACATGGGCCACTGCTTGCTGTGCTAACGGAAACTCAGCGCGCTATCAGTGGTCCCAAAGCTTAATTAGGGAGACCGGACATGTTTGATGGGACGTTTGCTCCGGCAGCCACTGTGCTGGAGTTCTTTGAATACGCTTGCGAAAAGAACTCCTGGGTGACGTCACAGGATAAACTTTAAAATATGAGGTTGTTCCTTCTACACGACGCGAAGAAATGGTATGAACTCAGCATAAAAGACCACCAGGATGACGCCTGGGATCACGGGAGAGCAAATTTTATATCGCCTGCTGAAGAAAACCCGTTCGACCGATGGGGAAAACTATATTTTTCAAACAACGCTCAAGTTCATTAAGTGTCCATTTCTATGAAAAAAGACAGCTGTTCCTATTAGCAGATCTCACTTTACCTGAGTGGTTCATTGCGGCGTCAGTCATCCACGGTATGGCAAATGACTGCCAAGGGCAAGTGCAAATAAGGTCGCCCAAGAAAATTGAAGACCTACTGGGGTGCCTGAAGGGCGTGTGCCATGAAATCCCTGGGCCAGCTGCACAGCATAATTGGACCCATTCAGCCAGAGTTCATTCGGATAATGCAGCCACAGCGATGACAGCATCCACAAGAAACGCAGATTCTGACTATTTCCTTGGCAACAGAGACATCAAGGAGACAAAAGAAAAAGAAAAGGAATAGACGTGGGTGCATCGTCCCACCCGTGAAACCAGAACCAGGTTGTCTACTTGATTCGATCGACCCTTTTGCAAAGTGAAGCGCTTACTAACTAAAATAGAAATGCTGTAGTCGACACAGGAGATTCAGTGACGGATTCATTAAACAATGGTGATGGGCGCTAAAATGCGACAAGGTAAAGTGGTAACGGTTAAGAGCTATGATGTATCATCTCGAACACATCCCACCTAGACGAAAGTCAACATACATTAGGATGGGGAGGACTTCACAACAGAAGCACTTCTTATGTGTGATGCCGAATTCTTGCTTATACTGTCAAGACCCGATATGAAGAAGCTAAGAGTGAACATTTATTGGAAAGATGAAGTTACTCTAGACTCCCTGGTTTCAAGTGTCCAGATACCGACACAGATGAGGACTGCCAAATGCGCTAATGATATATGGAGAACTTTTCCCGAACATACCTGCTTCAATACACATCCACCTGCAGCTTCTGTGCTTGGAGTACCTTTCGAACTTCGTAACACGACCATTGTACTGAAGAGAGCCTACGGGATTTCTCATAAAAAGAAAACTTGACTGAAACAAGAGCTGCAACAAATGATGAATGCGGGAATAATAAGGCCTTCAACGTATACACCTTGCGTCTCCTATACATATTGTCCCTAAATCAAATAAACACCCAAACGGAACTGCAACCACTCCCTATGCCTTTGATTGACGACAGCACTAATGATACTGGAGTGTGGCAATGGTTCCCGCGAATGGATTTGTGCAAAGACTACTGGCTGGTACCCCTCAACGAAAATTCAAAGACGTACCCGGCATTTATAACGCCATTTGATATTATGAATTTAACCGTCTGCCATTTGGCTGGAAAGATTGGGTATCTTGGTTTCATAGCATAATGAACGGTGTACTTAAAGATTTCATAGAAGAGTTCCGCAATGGTTATGTTGATGACGTCATCATTTACTCTCGTACCGAGAAAGAGCACTGTTCTCACGGCTCTCATCTACTAGAAGCATTGAGCAAATAAATGTTAAAGATAAACAAGAAGAAAAGTGAATTCTTTTAGAAAAAGGTGGCGTTTCTTGGCAGATTCTTGACGGCTTCACGAAGACGACAAAGGGGCAGTCCGAATAACGAATAAACGACCTGCATAAGCCCTGCAATGTTCACTCGCTGCGAGTGTACTTAGAATGGCAAAACACCCTACGGCGTTCATTAAAGACTTTGCGGCGTTACCCAGGTGTCTTACAAGACTCATTCAAAAGGAAGTTCCATTTGTGTGGAGCGACGAGTGCGGACATGCGTAGGAAGAATTGGTGCGCTCAATATCGTCAGATCCAATCTTGATATTACGCGAATTCGCGAAACCCTTGGAGGTGTGCTCTGATGCATCCAGTTATGGTGCAAGAGCACTGTTATACCAACGAAATTCAAACGAAGACCTAAGCCACAACTTAAAAGTCGTTGGCTATTACTCCTACTCCTTTTCAAAAGCGGATGTAAACTACACGACCACGGAAAAGGAGACCTTAACAGTAGTACTGGTGTGACGATACTTCAGGACCTATTTTGAGGGCCGTCAGTTCAAGATTTTCATGGACAATCAGGCTTTCACATACCTTCTGAGCCTTACACTACAGAAGAGTGGCATGATGCATTAGCGAAATTCAGCAGTTCACATTATGTTGTTCATGTTTGCCAAAGACTTCGCGAATAGCTACCTGATGCGGACGCGTTACCAATATTGCACATACTGCCAATAAACAACTATCAAAGGACACACGTCGCAAATGTATGAGAGGACACTCAAGAGATAAAATTATTCGACGGAAAATTTGCTGTACTATCATGAGCAATATGAAAGGGAACACAGGAACGCGTTGCAAGCAGCCTCGAAACAGACTCGGAGCGATACGCGGATGGCGCTGTGAGACACAAAGGGGGAAAGGAGGGCGATTTTCCACTTACTGTTGGCATTCTCACCACGCAGGCATTTCTGCAAAGGAGTAGCTTACGTCATGGATCGTCCGACAGCCGATAAGACGGCAATCGTCGCCAATGACTTACCCATTCATTTTCTTTTCTTTCATTCTTCTTTTTTTCTTCACGCCACCGCTTGATAGTACTCTTAGACCACGTTTGCCCTGCATTTCAAGCCGATTCTTTATTTGAATCGACGCACCCGGTTGACAGTGGCACCTCGAACAGCGGAGGCGCTCGAACCAATGACGACAGATGAATAGAAAAAAACAAAAAAAAAAACAAAAGAAGAACATTGATACACTGTCTCTCGTGCGAGTTTGTTGCACGAAGTTCGTTCAGAAAAATTCACCTAGCACACTGCAGTGGCCCACGCAGAGCAGTCAACTCTAATTTTGTAGCCTCAAGATGCCTAGAGTGCCTCTTAAACGCCGGGAAGATATAATAGAAATGTCTAAAATAGGTTATACGTAGCGCAAAAGTGCTCTCGTGACAGACAGCGGATTGAAAATGGTCAACTGGATTATCCAGGCTTACCGAGACGAAGGACGCGTAAACCATGCGCCGCACCGCAGACGACCCCGATCAACAATGAACAGCCAAGACCTTTGCATCGTGGCTGCCGTCAGCGAAAAACAATTTCAAAGTGCAAAGGACGTTCGAGCTGCTCTTGGCTTGGACAGGTTGAGCGACAGCACGGTACGACGAAGGCTTAGAGAAGAAGGAATGCGAGGTCGCATTGCTGCACAGAAACTTCTGTTCACCGCAGCCAACAAAGCAGCTCGCCTGAGGTTCGCTACTGAACATCGCAGCTGGAGCGAGAGCGAGCGTGAGTATGTAGTTTTCCCTGATGAGTCCACGAACTCGAGCTGCTGGGACCAACGAAAGAGAGTGTGGCGGACCGAAAACGCGCGCTTTAGTCCGCAGAATATCCAGAAGGTGGCCGCCAGCGGACGCGCGTCTGTGAACGTCTGGGGGGCGATTTCCCACGCAGGCCTAGGCCCACTGGTGAGAATTGATGGGAGGTTCACAAGCGCAGCGTATTGCACTCTGCTCGAGCACCAGGTAATTCCCTATGTCTTAAACGGGCCGTAGCCGGATGGGTGTTAATTTTTCCAGCAGGTCTTCTCTCCCGTTCACATGTGGAAGGACGTGGCGCGCCTTTTGGAAGAGCGAGGGGTAATGGAACTTCAGTGGTGAGCGAAGGGTGCCGACATGAATATTCAGAGGTCACTAGAATTCGCCTACTCCGACCAACTATGGGAAGCAATAGAACATGATTGGAAGCGCCTTCAGCGTGATACCGAATCCATCGAGGCTGTCTACGCGTCTCTGCCCCAAAGAATGGAGGCCGTCGTTCATGTCGACGGTGACATGACGCGTTATTAGGCCACCAACGAACAAAACAAAGGTCGAGCATAAGCTGTGATGATGCTATTGCCTTATTTTATTTGCTTCAATCTCTTTTTATTGTCCGGCAAGCGCCAATTAACCTAATTTGAACTCACCCTTAAAGACCATTTTTTCCCGATTTACAAGATCTACCATAAATCAATGAGGAAGTCAGGAACAGTGCTACCTTTTGTAACAATTCGACGCGAAAAAGGTACCAGTGACGCAATATCAAGCGGTGTTATCACCGTCTACTGGCGATACGAAGTTCCGCACTTTGCAGGCGCACGGCGGGAGTGCGAACAGTTGTTAGAACAGCATCCCCCTTTCCTCTTTTTTTCAGACGGCGGCCGCTGCGTATCACCCATATAGCTGGGTCTGAGGGTGTTTTCTACGCGTTCCTGTGTTCCCTTTCCTATTGCTCATAATAGTACCTCAAAGCTGCATATGTAATATATTGCGGCTCTATCACGACAGTCCACAGCATGGCTTTTGGCGGACCTAGTGGCAGATTCAGAAATGTTTTACGTGGAAGAACATGAAAGCCGATGTAGAGGATTACGTGGCGACCTGTCAACAATGTCCGTCTATATCAAAGCCAAGTTCTGCCTAAAAGGAAACCAGATCGTCATTCGTTTGCATTCAGATGTCCCCTTCGAAGTCGCTCATCTCAATTTTGCTGAAATCAAAAAGAAAGCGTAGGGTATGCGCCGGACTCGAGTCTATTATAGTGGCTGTGTACCAGTGCACACGTATGTTGGCAGCCAAACCCGAAACAGGAGATGCAAACAGTGTGATTGTAATGATGTAAAAAGAGGCATTTAGGCACACCAAGGTGATTGTCTGCGATTATGGACTTGCATTCCGCAGCGAGGGGCTCTGTCGGTGGGCAGCAGAAAAGGGCACCATTTTGAGATTTCCAGCCCCATACCACCCGAAAGGTAATGGCCTAGCGGAACGCCTCTTGCGTGACTTGAAGACCTTCATTTCTATATAAGCTGAATTTCCTGGAGGATGGAACTGTGCTGTTGAGGCAGCGGTTAGGCGTCGCAATTGCTCACACACAGCTGGACTTGGCTTCAGTCCTCAGTATCCTGCCTTTCAGAAAACGACGTGGTTACCAGTAGGTTATGAACTTGGCATACTAGGGAACGTGCATATTCCAGAACGTAGTAACACGTCAGCTGAACATAATAGGTGCAAACGTACAACGAAGAAATACTACGACTCGCGCCATGCAACTCACATGCACAACATACAACCTGGAGACATGGTGCTAGGTACGAAAAGGTCTTGATTGGTAGAAAAATGCTATCACGGGCCCTTAGTTGTCCTCAACACGGTCAAGCAGCAATGTATACTGAAGTCGGAGCACTTTAACAGACCAGCAGTGAAGACAGAAAAAAAAAACTGTAGAAAACCTAGTGCCTGACGATCCACAGAAGGGTGGCATTAAGAGCGCCGGAGGATCTAGTATCATGGTCAAAAAAAGTAGAAGAGGAAGGGAAGAGAGAGGAGAGGAAGAAGATTGTAATGTAAACAGCAAACAGTTGATTAGTCTCGGTTCCTTTATTTTACAACAATGGAGCCCTTACGTGTTGTGGAATATCGCGTTACACAACAAAGTGCAATCGCTCATTGTCTGAATCAAGGCCGGCACTGCGCTTAGAGTTGAAGCGGTAGCATGGAACTTTGCGCAGCGTCGCGGAGGAGCCATTTGTAGAATTTTTATCTCACTCAAAATAAAATCAAGCTGAGATAACCAAGGAAATCGAATGCCACTAAGCGGCCCTATCTAATACGCTTTGTGTCATAATTTTACGAGGAGTAGCTGATTGCAAAAATAACGGACCAAGTCAGACCGAAATAGACATTTTTGAATTTTACATATTGTTTTACAAAATTCATATGGTGTATTGGGGCCTAAATAAATTGAATGTAACAAACAGCTCTGGCAGAATACAGTAAAGCATTTGCAGTAAAGAAATCAATAGTAGTTGATGGAGTATGCTTCAGGAGCGAAGGAGAAAGACAGCTGGCCCAAATCGACCCCGGAAGAGAACCGCCAACCGTGGCTTCGTGGGCCGTGACCAGGCGCCGTCTTTGTTTTCTTTTCATGCGGGTGCGCGCTATCCGGGTTCTAGGCGCCGCCCAGCAGGGCGCTGCAAGGGCCACCTCCTAGACTGGGAGTCAAAACCGGACTGAGGGCTGGCTATGGCGCTATAGAACGCAACACAGAGACGGACCTGCAGATAAAGCGGTAGGGCGTAGAAGGAAGCACCTGGTACTTGAACTCTTGAAGCCACATGTTCTGCTCCAGGGCCACCTCGAACAAAGTGGCGTAGCCTCGAACTGTGCCAGCATTGCGCCGACGTAGCTCGACGGGAGCAGTGGTAGTGGTGGGCCGAACTGGGGCTCCGGCCAGTGAGCCATGGCAGCGTGTTGCTCGGCGCAAGGCGTGTTCTCCCGGATCGCCACTGTAGGAATACTTGAGGCTGGCCAGTGAGCTGTGTCGTCGCCTCTACACTTAATTCGGGAGAAGAGAGAAGGTGGCAGGCGAAGTGGCTCCTGCGGAGACCAGCGTGGGCAGCTTCTAGAACGACACTGCGCGTGCCGATCTTGCGCCTCGAGCTTGTGCCGCCCAACTTTGTTTTGCTCCGAGCGCCGGCCAAAGCGCCCCGCGTGGCGGCGTCTGTGGGCGCCACATGCTATTGCCAGAAAAGAATGATCAATTTGGTAGGTTGTAGTCTGCATTCGGGACTCCTAAGCTATGTTCGATAGCAAAAATTCCGAACAAGCGCTACTACATGTTGACGACAAATCAATTTAGGTTCAGTAGGCGAGGCCGTAATGCGTTAGTCGCTAGATTAACATTTACGTTAATTTTCTCGCAGAACCACGATTTTGCATGCTTGAGTAAACTTTGAGTGCGCACGACGTGACAGAAAATTTTTTCATCGGAAATACCTTGAGAAATCACTTTCAATACGATCACTCACAGCAACAGCCATAATTTTCATAATTTTGCACAGCAACATCTCAGATGTTCGAGCGACACGTCTGGGACCCTTGACGTGGAATTCACGAGGTCTTTCACATTGAGAGGCATGACTGTTGTATTTTGACGGAGAGTTGAGTGGTAACGCCACATCTTCAATAAAATGAAATCCTTCGGAATATACAAATGGGCCGGTCGGTAAGTTATGCTGCACCTCACAAGGCAATTCGAGGACAAAGAAAGACTTGAGAAGACTGAGCTTATTGCTACATTAGAGTAAATTCCGTGCTTTTAAGTGCAATTACCACGATCTGATTGCGAGGCACACTGTAGTTGGAGATTCAGGAATAACTTTTAGCCACCGTGGGTTCTTTAAGGTGCAAGTAAATCTAATTAAACAGGCTTTTCTTTATTTTCTCGCATAAGAATGTGGCACCCGCCACTGGGATTTGTCTTACTTAGCAGCACAGCACCACCGGCACAGAGGTAATGCGACTTGTACACGATGTTCTTCGCCTTGTCTTTAACCATTCTTTGTTCGCGTGAACACTACCTTCCGTTCGCTTGGGCAAACTATGGGGTGTCTCATATCCATATCAGAAGAAAGCAGCAGTCGCAGCGAAAGAGCGACGCTTTCGTCTATTTAATATCACGTCCTTTACAACACAAACTGGAATACTATTGCACGCCCAGAAAAGTTAGAACAAACTTTTCACGTTAACTTCGGGCCATGCAGTGAAATTTATTACGATAAGAAAAACAATGAGCTAGATAAATTAGTGCTTTCATACACTTCAGCTCCATAAATTTAGTGCATTAAATAATATTTAATACATTCCCGAACCATACCTAAGTAAACTTCGATCCAGCGTGTGAAGTACCGTAGCATAATTATTACCGAGGTTAATAAAGCTTCAAGCCACAAATCACATCATACGAAAATATTTGGGATGGATTTCGAGGTGTAAATTAGTGCAAACGATTTACCATCTTTGAAAAGAAATATATCGCTCATATACCGTTTCTATAGGCCCGCCCTTAACAGTATACGAGTTCTTGCGTGCATGCGGGGAAATTGAAAGTAACTCGGTCTATGATACCCAACCTTCTTGGCCTTTTTTGAAACAGCGAAGCTGTTTACCTGGATCCTGCATTATCGGCATGCGTCCCCCCCATGCATTCCCAGTGGGGGTACACAGGGCGACTTGCGTTCGCATAGGGGACAAGGCGCATGGCCAGGAATGCACGCGCAGTCGACAGTTTCGGGGAGAGGGGGAAAGAGTGGTGGCGGTGGTGAAAAACTTGTATTGCCTTCAGAAGAGAAGGCCGGTCGGTAAGGCCGGCCGGCCGGTAAAAGGCCGGCCGGTAAAGGCCAGTCCTTGAGGGCCCGGCCTTTAAGATACTTCGTGGAAACCCAAGTACGGGACCCCAGTGGCTTCGGCCGCTGCCCGGGCGCGCTCGACCAAGGCCCTTTGGGCCTGCAGGTCATAGCAGCCGAGCAGGGTCACCTCCCAGTCCTCCCGAGTGGGGTTGGGCTGAGGGGTAATAGCTGGGTTAGATGGGTAGGCCTACACCATGTGGTAGATGTCCGAAGACATCTCCGCACAGTGCGGAGGACTGCCCGTGAAAGAACGAGGAAAATGTTTGAGTGCTGCCGCGCACAGCAGTGTTCGCATAGAGTGTGTCGACCGCACTGCGGCTATGAAGACGGGTAGGGGGAGAAGGGGCCAGACAGAAAGTTTGACAATGGCGCATGGCCGTAGCCTGGGCTTATGTGGATATAATGTCACCTGCGTCGGAGGTGCCGGCGAGACGTAGGGTGGTGCAGTATGAAAAAAAAAGTGAAAATACCTTCATAATGTATGCAGCCTAAACAACTTCGTTGGTAATCCGTTTCCGTATGAATCTTGCCGCCCCACGAATATTGTAGTGAGAAAGCATTACGTGTCCCAGTGTGTGAAAATTCGTCGGCGTAGGCGTGACCGGGAGATGGTACGACAAAATTTGGAGGACGCTTAAGAGGAAGCTTTAGCTCGGGTGCTCCTATCTAAATACGTGTAAAAGGAGAATTCGTTTTTCTCGGCAACCACTGCGCAAAACTTGAGGAAGTTTACTGCATTTAAAAGAAAAACTTAAAATGTAGCGACTGTTGGTTTCAAATTTTTGAGTTAGGTCGTCAATTTTTTATTAAATATTGGCAAAAATCGAAAATTTAAAAAATACGAAACTATCCAGTTTACAACTCTATAACTCAACAACGAAAGGTGATAATACAATTCTGTGAACTGCATTTAATAGTACATCTAAAGTGGACAGAACTGGTGTGTTAGGCATGAATATAAAGAAAGTTTAGTAATATGTAAATGCAGCTTTTGCAGAACCCTTGTAACCAACGTAACAAACTCACGTGAGATAAAAAATGACATATCGAATTTGTTCGCTTTGAATGATCTAATGGATGCCGTTTACGAAACCGCGATATCATCTCTCGATGCAGAGCTATGAATTTATAAACTTCGTGCTTCTATTTTTTTCAAACGGTCAAATATTTGAAAATCGTTCTAAGAAAATTCAAGTTCTAAATCGAAATTCCGCTTCCAACAGTCACTAGAATTTAACTTTCTTTCTCAAATGCAACAAACTTAATTATAATCGGTCCAGGCGTCGTCTCAGAAAAACGTCTTTGTGTTTTACATGCATTTGAATAGGCCGCGTTGGAGTTGGGCCCGAGCTAAAGCTTCCTCTTAAGCTTGGCCTTTAAGATTTTAACGAACATCGCTGACTTTCTCACACTTCTCTGCAACTGCAGCGTACGCAACCGTAATCTTTACGGGGAAATGCTCGCGGCGGACGCTATGCACGAAGGCGGACTTTCTGGTAGAAACGCGGCCTCTGTGTGGCAAGCGATGCGGCGGAGGCGAGTGCCATCTGGAAGCGTTTCCAGGAAACGAGTGAGCCGCTCCGTGGCCTTCGAGATATTCACTGGGCGATGCGCGCAAATGGCGGACGTCGTGGCCGGTCTGTCTATGGTGTAAACGCTCGACAAGGGGTTTGAGTTCTTGCGTAACCGAATTGTTTTCTCGAATATTCCAATTATAATACGGCGTTGTCATGTCTGTAGGTTACGTCATATCATGAGAAGCCAACAAACACTGACACCTAGGACAACATAGGGGAAAGTACTTGTGCTTAATAAATGGAATGTAGAAACGATAAGTTAATGGAAATTAAAGTGGATGAAAAAACAACTTGCCGCAGGTGGGAACCGAACCCACAACCTTCGCATTTCGCGTGCGATGCACTACCACTTGAGCTACCGCGGCACTGTTTTTCCATCCACTTTCTTGGGTATTTATGTGTACTAGTAGAACCCTGGGAGTGTTAGCCAGCGCCACCACTCACAAACCTTGGCGGCGGACGTGGAACGTCCTTGTTGCCGCAGGCGTCACGAGAACGTGATCTTTTTGGGTGAAGGCAACTGATCTAGAAACCCACATATGCTATCTGAAGGCATGAATGCTGCCGGAGTCGAGACCCTCGTTATGTAATAAACGAGAAGAAAGGGGGTTAACCGAGGGGCCCGATTTTTATTAGCCATATCATGAGAAGCCAACACTGACAACACTGACACCAAGGACAACATAGGGGAAAGTACTTGTGCTTAATAAATGGAATGTAGAAACGATAAGTTAATGGAAATTAAAGTGGATGAAAAAACAACTTGCCGCAGGTGGGAACCGAACCGAACCGTAAATGCGAAGGTTGTGGGTTCGGTTCCCACCTGCGGCAAGTTGTTTTTTCATCCACTTTAATTTCCATTAACTTATCGTTTCTACATTCCATTTATTAAGACCAAGTACTTTCCCCTATGTTGTCCTTGGTGTCAGTGTTTGTTGGCTTCTCATGATATGACTAATAAAAATCGGGCCCCTCGGTTAACCCCCTTTCTTCTCTGCAGGTTACGTGTAAGTCTTATTTTACGATTTTTCTACCTACTTTAGTTTGACTACTTCAACTGGTTCAATAAGTTCCTTGCGCCAGATGGAGGGCCTGTGTTTAAGTGGTTCGAAAACGGTTTTGCCGAAACGATATGCGACCTTGGACGCCGACGTGGGACGCCGCCGCCGAATTATTGGCGACACCGGACAAGTAACGCTGTCGCGTTAAAATTGGCGACAGTGTTGGAAAGAATAAACCCACATGAAAATTGCTAGTATTACATCAAATTTTTCCGGGAGATTCCTGTAAGAAAAGCAACAAAACGACTTTTTTGTAAAGAAAATATGGTACATTTACGCCTGAGTGGGAATCGAACCTGCGTCTCCTGGGTGCGACAAGAGCACGCATCGCAACATCATGGCGGCTTCACGGTTCCAGCTGAATGAAGGAGTGCGTAGTGCTTGCGTCATTGAGCACGTGATAGCTAAGCCAGTGTGGAAAAGATGGCGCCACATGATGAGTGTAAAAATAAGCGCGTACGTGACGACCCAAGGTGCACAATTGCCAGAATGCTTTCGTATTTCCACATGTAAGTTGCCTTAAGTGCCTCTGCTTAATATTGCCTTTTAGGTGAGGCTTCCAGTTCATTTTCGGCTTGTCTGTATAACGAATAACAATAACATTAGAGCAATGACAAGCCTCGATTAGGTGCTTCGGATTAGAAAATGTCGTAATTTCGGTAACTAGGCTTAGCGCTAACAAGCGGGATGCCACGGGTGAACACTCATTAATCTGGTTCTTTATGCGGTGTCACTTTATAAATAGAAGGGGCTCAACCGCTGAGAGAATGCGCTTATTAGTGAGTTCCTTCGCTATCCGAAGGGTGCATTCCGTCGTTCAAATTTTTAAACAGGTTTCACACGATCACTTGCACAGTATTGCAGCCAAATGTGGAAGTTCAAACTAAAAAGAAGCATTGGAATCATCTTTACTGTACGTTCGATGTAGCCACGGAAGTTCTAGGGCTTGGCATTGTTCACATAAACTGGTTACGCGATCTTTTCTATTTTTTCCCTTTCTTTGCTATTTCATGTCACAGTGGTAGAGGTAGCCAAATTCGACTTGTGCCCAGTGCAAGCCGTTTTATTGTGACAGCAGTTACACCAACAATGGAGCCGCGTTCGTGCTGTCTTAATGGTGTCCTTTATTTTGACTCCGTACTTGCCGCCCGCATGTAAAGAGTTAGGTCTTCGGAACAACGAGATCCGTACGTTGCGTTTGGTTGCAACACACCGGCCTGCAGCTCGCGTCTGTCCGTTGTTGCAGAAAACATGAAGTTAACCCACCCGTTCAATGGTCTAAACTTTGGAGCTGGGGCTGCGTTCTGTACTCGGCTACCTGCGTGAACGTTATCCGCGAAGGAATGCTAGCGTTCCCGCTGTGTAGTTGAACGCATCCCACACCGCGGTGCACACAATGGCTTGATCGAAACGGACAGGCCACTCTAAACGCAGTAGCGGTCTTTATTAAGAGGAAGCTTTAGCACGGGCCCACCTCCGACGCGGCCGATTCAAATACGTGTAAAACGCAGAAACACTTTTTTGAGATAACCCCCGTACAAATTTTAATGAAATTCGTTACATTTGAGAGGAAAGATTAAGTTCTAGTGGCTGTTGCAAGCAGCATTTCGATTTAAGGCGTGAATCTTGTTAAAAGAATTTTCAAAAATTGGAAAGTTTGAAAAAAAAATATAGAAGCACGAAGTTTACAAATTAATAGCTCTGCATCAAGAACAGATATCGAAGTTCTGTGCACCGCATCCATTAGATCATTCAATGCCGACAAATTCGACATGTCAATTTTTATCTTACGTGAATTCGTTACGTTATGTAAGAGGATTCTGCAAAACCTGTTTTTTTCCTACTTGTTTGAGATTCATGAGGAACATATCAATTTTGTACGCTTTAGATATACTGCTAGATTCAATTTACACAATTATGAGATCATTTTTCCTTACCGAGTCACAGAATTGTAAACTTGATTATGTCGTTTTTGAAAATGTGATTTTTGCATATTCTTAATAAAAAGTTTTCAATAAATCAAAAATTCGAAATCAACAGTAATTAGATTTTAAGTTTTCTTTGAAATGCAATAAACCTCTTCAAATTTGGTGCGGTGGTTCCCGAGAAAAACGAATGCTCCTTTCACATGTACTTACATAGGAGCACCCGAGCTAAAGCTTCCTCTTAAGAGGAAGCTTTAGCTCGTGCCCAACCGTGACGTGGCCTATTCAAATACATGTAAAATGTAAAAAAGTTTTTCTGAGATGTATGTATTAGAGAACGCCCCATGTATTTAGATAGGAGCACTCGAGCTAAAGCTTCCTCTTAAGACGAAAGCCTTATACGAGTCTCATTGTTCAGACGTCCTTGAATGTCCTTGAGCGAAAGCGCGTCGACGACACGAGAGGTACAAAATGTATCGTCATCAATGGCTTATAACCCCGTAAGCAAGGAAAGATGGATGATAAAGCGAAATAAGATTGATGGTAAAGCAAGTTAAGAAGGATGAGAAATCGAATTAAGTGGATCACTAAGTGATTTATGCGAATGACTCAGGCGAGTTAAAGGCAATATAATTAAAATTGATGACTTGGCAATTTAAGAAGGTGACTTAGCGAATTAACAGGATGAGTAAGCGAATTAACAAGGATGACTAAGCGAACTAGACAAAGCGCATTATGGGGTATGTATACTTAATACGTCCGTCTTTAATGCATCGGCACTTGGGCTTTAGCCTTCAAGTTGTCTTCGGCATAACTCGTGAAACTCTGCGAATGTTTCCGTTTCACCTCTGTACAGCCCGAAAGTTCGACGCCTGCACAGCGTCGCCATTGGCGATGCACTGGCGGCCCATCGGCCACGCTTTTTGTTAGGCTAAGGTTATGATACCGCCAATATCAGGCCAGACGCCTTCTCGGCTGCACTGGAGAAGTTGCCTGTCCCAACTGTGGCCCGACAAGATGCCTACCCGCGTATTCTCAGGTAGCCATCTGAAAAACTTCAGCACAGTGATAATCCTTGCTACGAGGATGCTCCTGTTTGAAAAAATATGCCTACTTGCCTTGCTATAGCTATCCAGGCTTCAAGGCATGACAGCCATGCGATGGGTATTAAGGCTATCAAGGCTTAAAGCGGGAATTTCTGTTAGTAGTTTCTGACGTCTTTTAAGGTGGGCCCACCTTTGCTTCCCGAAGAAGTTTTGCCCAGTATTTATTTCAAAGCTAATATATTTTGCCAGAGGAATACACATCATGTTTTCGGTTCCTGATTTCTCCACTTCAAAATTTGCTTTTGACGCGTTTTCAGTCAAGGATTTTCAAGGTATACAGAACGATGAGTCATATAAGGTATCCACCTAATAAATATGGTGCTGTATTTTCAGAGGTTCACTGGTAGCTAATGATTTACGGTATGTGTGCTCGTGTGATATGTGCAAGTGTGTTTCTTTGGATGTATGCACTGCAGAAGGTTTCTATATTACTATTCTTGAAATTTTCCCTTATCTCTGCTTTCTTCCCACTCAAACTTTGCAACGAGTTTGGAGTTACTTCTGGTATTCAAAACATTGCACTTGACTCATTAACCGGGGTTTCACAAGGGCTTCCTTCAGAGCAAACATTAAGGAAAGGGCCTTTGGGAAGGGCCTTCTTATTTCGCGAAGGAAATGACTGTTTTTTTTTGTCCTCACGAAAAGAAGTCTTCTTGTCGAAATGTTGGCTTGTAATGATCGCTAGCTGTAATGGAATTAGGATCATTTCGAGCCTACAGGTTTCCTCTAATGTTGGTCTTTTTTATAAGTATTATAGGGGTTTCCCGCATTTTACCTAAAGCTCGCATTTGTGCAGAGTCAGCAAAACTCGCCTACGGTTCGACAGAAGTTTACAGAGACATGGAGAAGCATCCAAATAAAGTTTATATATCGTATCTGGCCAGTAATAACCACATACGACGGTACTTTGCATATACAGCATTTTTCAACAAACTTGTGTGAAACCCTAAAGAATCCCTAGAATACGAGAATGCAGCCAACTTAGCATGTTTCCCTGTCGCTTCAAGCAACTTAAGCTATATTTTTTACTTTAAGCCTGCATGGTAGTTTGAAAATGATCAGTTCACTGCGTTTGAAATCATCAATTTAATATCGAGGAGTTATAGAGCAACTAGGAAAACATTCAAATAAATGTTGTTGCGTAGTTATAGATGCTGTGCTTTAGAATACTTTGTGGACAGCTGTCATCATAGAAGGAAATAACTTGCAAACTTCTGGAGGACCTCCGCATCCAAAGTAATAATTTAAACGTTAATTACTTAAGAATTTTAGTTTGTGCTGTCAGTTCATTTAAAAATTTATATTTATTTAAAAACATACTATTTGCTCAACAGGACCACGGAGAATGCTAGGTTTATCACCCATCAGTTCTCCCAACATTAGGAATTAAAAGTGCCATTTTTCTTGTAAACAGGCTGCTACCAGTAATCGGAACGGTGTTCAGCAATTATTTTGTATAGGCGTTGCCATGCTACCAATGGGCACTTATGGCAGCATGGAAGCGCCTGCATAAAAAAAATAAGGAGTCTCGTCTTGCAAATAATATTCAGGCGATAGTACGTGTCAAATGTGCGCATTGCCACCAGCCATAGTACGACTTACAGAAATTTATTAGTCTCTTAATCACAACAGTGTGGTCCAACCACTGAAATCCTTATTTTTCTTCGTCTTATTCAATTGCCACCGACTGCATCTGTTCCCACCGTATCTCCTGACTGTTCAGTACAACATGCACACATTTCAAAGTACGCCGGCGACCGCTGACCACCGTAGGATGGACAAGGGGTGTAAAAAAAATGCGGAGGTAGTTGCATCTTATGACGGCTGAATATAGTGCCCTAGTTAGCAGGTGGATGCCAGCTGTGGTAATCACAAATCAGGTGGAAGAAATTAGGGGTATGAGGAGTGGAACATACCTATAACAGCAAAAGAACGACGACGCTAACTGCGCAAAACTACACAGAAGCACCGTCGTCTGTGTATCGACTGATGCGAAGAAGTATCGTAGAATATGTTTTATGTAAGAACCCGATTGCTGCATTGCCAATTATTGTAGATTTCAGGATGAACCAAATGATAAATACTGCTCTTTCCTTCTTGAACATTGGTGTTTTAATTCAAGCTGGAATAGTCATAATTGGGCGCTTCACGCACCACGTACAAATGTCGCAGCTTTCACAAACACCCTCAGAACATAGGCCTAAAAGACATGAGAAATTACGGAAGTCCTCGATTTCCGAGACGTCTTGGCTTCCCATTTGCTGACACGAAAGGATGAGTTAATTACTACAGAAATGGTAAGAGAACATGCTTAGTACTACTTGTGCGTAGGGATTAAAGAACGACCTTCAAGTGTCAACAAATGGGCCTTTTCGGTTCTCTTTACAAGCACACCTTAGCTTATTGTTCGTGGCAGTGGCTGAGTTGTTTTCTGGGTTTGGAGACTACTCTACCGGAACAATTTATAAGAGCACTTCTGTGTTAAGTGTGTAAATATAGAGCTGTATATTACAAAAAAGAACAACAGCTACAACATCGACTTAAGTCTACAGGGATAAGGATGAGCAACAAACAGCAATAGCACAGCAACAGTTAGAACAGTTAGGCGGAAATAAGGCTAGGCATTCTAGTAGCGAATATTTCAACTGTTAAGCTGCAGAGTGCGTAGTCAAGACTTTTACACTACTGTATAGCGTCAGGAAAATCAAGAAATTTCGCGAAATATATGTCGCTTCTGAACGATACAACTCTATAGGACTAGTTTGTAAAGTTTTCCGAGCAGCGTCGCTGATGAGTAACTATGTGTTTACATATGTTATCTAACTGCTCAATATTATATCGTTGCAAGTTAATTGTGATGAGCATTTTAAACATCAATCAGAAGCACTGCGTACTATTATCGGATGTACAATAATGCACTGATAGGAATTAAAAAGTTTTACATTTCAGAAGTTGATATGGGCTAGCACTATACTATAGAGGACTTACATAGAGGCGACAACCTTGGGCTGCAGTCAGGTGACCTTTGTTTAAGTAGGCACTATTCGCCAGTTGCCTGCACAGCTCGCGCTTCATTTTCTTGTGCTGCTTCTCTAGCCTTCCGTCATTCGAATTTGACACGCAAACATACAGATTCGAGCCGTTGTGCAAACAGTGTGCCTAGGTGTTTGGCTCCCGCCATACCGTATACATATGTGCGTCAAATGCAATATGGCGTCTAGAGCACTAGCTTCACCTGTGAATTTCGCCGCTCCGCAGTTTTGGCGACTGTTTGTCCATATTTCGAAGTGAATGTAATGAATAGTTGTAGCAACAACTTTGACTTGCCAGTTATACCCTTCATATTAAAAGAAATGTACACACCGCACGCATTGCTAGTCATTAGTTGTTTACGCAACCGACCGTAATAGGCGGTGTCACTCGCTTGAAACCATGTAGGTGATTCTTGAGCCAATGATTATACGGAGAACAATGTTGACGGCGACAAGCTGACTAATCATGAGGCCGTATACTATAGCATTTGTGAGGTCGCTTCGGTGGTGCTATAGATGGGGGGGGGGGGGGGGGACCGCAGGATATCTTTACTCGAATGGAAAAAGTGCCTCAGCAAACCGTGTTCTTTGGCATGCTTGCTCCTTTTTAGTGTATCCGGAACACTGCAAAGCTCGATCAAAGTTGTAGGTCCTTTAGTCAAGACTTCTCATCGGCACCTTCGAGCTGCAAGTATGATAGCGCGCTAAGGTATTCCAATTCTCTCGTTGCACTGAATTAAACTTGCGATCGCAAGGCCATGGTATGCGTCGAAGACATTAAGTGTGCGTCAGGACACTGCAGCGAACTCAATGAGACCTGCCGCAGAGCCCGCGCGGCCCTCAACCATTCTGCGCGCGTCCTGCACTGGTCTGCATGTGTATCCTTCCCGGCGGTGTCCGGAACATGTTGTACGTGTGGAGTAGCCTGTGTTATGCAAACGATGCATGGCATGTCAAACGGATGAGTAAAATACGTTGTTATACCCTCTAGATCAAGGCCTTTTGTTTTACATTAGTTTGAGAAATGGCACCTTTACGAATTACGGGTATATTGGGGCAAATATAAGCATATTATGTCCATTCTGCCTGCAGGTTCCTCTGGGATAGGCCTTTGTCATGCAGTGCACATAAAAATAAGCTGATTATTATTATTATTATTTTAATTTATTATTATTATTATTATTATTATTATTATTATTATTATTATTATTATTATTATTATTATTATTAGTAGTAGTAGTAGTAGTAGTAGTAGTAGTAGTAGTAGTAGTATAATGCTGCATGAAGAAGGGTTTTAAGTGCACCCACGGCATTGCAGTAATTTTAGACAGCAAACCTAGTGCGCCCACAACTGGGAACATTGTACGGCTTGCTTTTCCCAAAGTGATTTTGTTTTCTACGAAGCTTCTTTCAGTCCTCCGTGCACTTCTCAGGCAGCAAAATGTTTTAGTTATGGGAACACATCAAGGTGAGCTACATAAGTGTTAATTTACTAAAATTCTATAGAGCTCCCAAAGCACCGAGGATCTTGTATATATTCCACCAAGTTCCACATGCACGCGGAATAATTTATACCTTTCGCTTTGTAGGAAAGAGGCAAATAAACTCTGGGCTACTTACGATGCACAGCTTGTTATTTGGCAAGGATATATTTCCTTGCTCCATGCATGTCTGGTTGCACCCAATTGGAAGCTAAGCAAATAAGAAGATGAATACAATGACCGAAATAACATATTGACTGTTGTAGTGGCAATGACAATATAATGACTGAAAGCAACCCGTGAGTTAGGAAACCAAGTGAGACGCTACAGAATAGGACAGAAATTTTGACTATAGGGTATTGTCATTGTATATGCGAGAAAAACTCCGTGTGCCGGCACTTTTGCATACCGTTCCTTTACGAATGTTGCCTCCGCCGCCAAATTTTACCCCCCCCCCCCGGTTCTTGAGTCGTGCTCAGAAACGAAAGGCGACCGCGACCCACGCACTGTGGCGGCTGAGAGAAGAACACGTTCCAAATTAAAAGAAAATTAAGCCAAGCGGACAACAATGCTGGGGGAACGAGTGTACAATGTTCATATCTTTTATAGCGCAAAACACGTCTCAGGAAGACAGAGTAGTCCAGGTGCAGCTGGTGAGTCTTCCCAGCGCAGCGCAGTTCTAACAGCCGGCGTATAGTTGACGCTGCTCGGGCACAGGCACGGGAACGGCACTACATGGAGCACTTGCTTAGGGTGCCTTGATGCAACGAGAGCCAATTGCTTGGGCTAGTCAGCTAATGACTGAGAATTCATAAGCTGCGGTTCCCGGATGATGATGATGAGGTGAAGGCACACGAAACGACAGACATATGTAAGGATTTCAAAATTGTGTTTTCTGAATCACGAATCGTTCAGTGCACCATGACACAAGGAAAGAAGAAGGTCAGGATAAAACTGAACAGCTATTTTTTGTCCTACTCAGTAGATGTAACCGAAAAAGCTATATATGAAAGCTAGCCTACGTTATCACCCAATCCTGCGGCATGTTTATTTTTTGTTGCTATTAGTTCAGGTGGGCTTCAGAACCCTACAGTGAAGTTTAATTTCACTTGCTATGAATGTTAACACAGGTAAGTTCTTCGTGTCTGTCAGCTTGCGTGCCGTTATATAGGAACGTCATTTCCGTATAGGTCATAGTATTAAGTGAGAATGTGCTACTTGAGGTAGCATGTTATTGAGTTTTCTGTGCGTGATAATATGCATGTGTTTCCTCTCACTCTCTTTCTTTTATGCTTCCTCTTGTATTGACCCTTCTAGAAGAATGACTAAAGCCTTTACTGCTCCTTAGATCTCCAGCTAGAATTAATTTTGTGTCTCCTAAGTGCAAAAGCAATAACACAAAGCCCTTATAGCACGGAACCAAAATACAAAGACCAGGATGAGAAAAAAAAATGCGGATCCAACCTTCTGCGCGAATCGATGTAAGCGAAGCCTCCTTGTGATGTTTGCTTTGACTGCCGATAATTAGCGGTGATATAGACAGCGATTGTTTAATTCCTTCAATGTGTAGTTCAATAGGAGAGTGATGAGTTGATGTTAAATGTTACCTTGCATGCAACACTAATATTGGTCTGCGTAGTGCACAAAACACACATGGGAAAGTGTTTGGTTGAGGCGGTCTTGCGAGACATACTTCATAACCTCCAAATGCGTCGAGCGTAATCGTTGTCTAAGATGGCACGACGCATCGTGGCAGAAGTGTGAAACTTTGATTGATTTATGGGGTGGCCCATGGCAAAACTACTACTGGATTATGTGGCACGTCGTAATGGCGGACTCCGGATAAATTTTGACACCGTGTTGTTTTTCAACGGTCCCCAAATATAAGGGCACAAGCGTTGTTTATTTCGCCCCAATTGAAATGCGGCTGCCACGGTTGGAATCAAGCCCGCGACCTCGAGCAATGCCATACCCACAAAGCTACCGTGGCGGGCACAGAAGTGTTGATCTGACGTGTGACAGCTTCCGTAGTGTCGTTTATACCATAGAGTGCGCTTTATCGCGGCTCTACGTCTGCACACCCTGCGTATAGCTCTCCGCTTCACAAATATGCACAATGTTTACTTTTCAGAAATGGTAGAAACGTACCGCACTGTCCCTTGAATTTTAATTTATACCGTTTGCCTGCTACGGCTGGCGTCTCTATAGCAGTATCGTTCCCTTTGCATTCTCATGTCACCACCTGCCCCGCCCCCTCATATGGAAACTGCAACGAAGGAAGGGCAAGGTTGTCATTCACTCGTTGCGCGAATGCGTTGGTTGTACCCATTCTCTGCCTCCTCTCCCCCTCCCCTCTACCGTTCTATCTTTGGTACCTCTGGACTTGCACGTTAGTAGAAGGTAAGCGCTGCAATATCTGCAATACTTTTGCGGGGGTCTCGGATAATTACAACTGTCGAGAGGCTAATGTGGCGACTGCCGCTCATGTATACACACGAGCAGCAGCCGCAGGAGTGGGCAAGTCGAAGGAACGGTCAAAGAAAGCTTCGCTTTAAAAAACTTCTTGTTCTAGAAACCCATTTTTTCAGTGTCTGTTAAATAATTCTAATGTGTGTGGCGTCTGCTCTAAAGTATTGTGCGAAATCACTACGCTGGGGCCTGTGAAATTATTCGTTATATGCACTTGTTACTGCGGTGTTAAGGGCACGCCGCGCAGAGCTCACAGCTCACAATAGAACCGGGACATAAGTAATCCTTCATTGTACTGACCACTTCGTAGTTGAAGCGTTTGTTTCAGAAGAACTTCGGTGTATCTATTTGAGCGATAAACGAAAGCGATCTGCTTGTGCTAAAATATTGTTGGAACAACGCATTCTCACTTTATAATATTGTAAAGCTCAGGGAAAGCATGCTTATTTACAGAGAAATTATAAATAACAGCTGGCATCAGCTGAACAGAATGAAGAAATTGGCAACCTAATAAACGTGAAAAGAGGATAAAAACACGTTCTAGCAGGCCGAGGATGCCGCCAGAGTCCAAGGGATTCTGGCCGCTATCTAGGCGGGGTTGGCTCCCAGCAAACTGCCGGCTACCTAAATAAAAATTATTTCTCTCGATCTCTCTATCGGATAAGGCAAAAATAAGATAGCAGTACGGGCTACTAACCAGGCCGCGGCCAGTTTCTAGGCCTTGAACTAAGCACAGCTCTGGGTATTGGCCTGAAAAAAAAATTATGTGTGAGACATTGCTATGACGAACAGTTTATTGACATCCTCATACTTGCAAAAAGTAGCCGATATTAATTTCTAAGAATTGATTTTTGGTTGTAGGTGTTGTGCTCAACAAAATCACCTCTGGGGCTTTGTCTCTCTGATAATTCGCTGGTGTACAGGTGTCTCACTTTAAAAAAAGAAAAAAAAAGATCGAATTGTTGCCTTATTTCCAACACCAGCGATATAGTAATTTCGGTTCAACTCCCAGAAGTTGTATTGTGCGCTGTGAGGAATGCCGTAATTGGAAGGGAAAGTTCACTTTTATTATGCGAGGTGCTTTAGTGTATGACTAAATGTTAGTGCGCGGCTACTTTTGCATACCACGCGAATCGAAAGGCACCCGCTACTGCCGTCAGAACGTCACTGCCACTCAGCTGCAGCGGCGGGTCAGTCCAGTCTTTGAAAAAAACAAAAATTTATGTAAATGAACCAACCAAATGCATTTTCAGCGTCAGACATATCGCTGACGCTGAACTGTTTGTGCGAGCTATGTAAATGTTTTATATTATTCCGAGAAAACAATAAATACCGCAGCAATGTACCTTAGTTAACGAGAAACAAGCGAAATTTAGGGTGGTTACGACTTCGTGGTGCGATAACTACGGCACCCAACAAACTCCTCACCAACAGAATGTCTTGTAGCACAAGCCAATTATTAGCACAAGAATACAATTAGTGATTGCAACTAACAGCTGCATAATTCTAAATACGATTGCACATTGATCGTATAATCTACAAAACACACGCATGGATTGGCATTACAATATTGTCGCCGGTCACAAAGCATAGGCGCTTTATATATTGCGGCAAGTCGCAGTGCACCGTTGTACTCGAAAATGACGTGCAGGATGCAGGCCAGCACAAAAGAACGTCTTTGTCTTCTTTTTATCGTGCTCGAGCTCTCGAACTCTCGGTCGTCGTCTTTGTCGCCCTCAGAGTGTAGTTGGCACAAATAGTGACGCGGCATTGCTTTGCCTTAAGAGCGAGCATCGTCCCGATGCTCATCAAATGTTAGTCGTTAGTCTCGATAAAGAGCTTGTCGGTGTAGACATCATTCAGACAGATACGGCTTCATGCGCACCACGTGCACTATCTCAGGCACCTGTTGACGGCGTTTGGAGATGCATGAACTTTAACGCACGACCTAACACGGCGAGGAACCCGGTATGGTCCGAAGTATCGGGGTAGAAGTTTCTCAGAGATGCCTCGGCGTCGTACTGGATACCAATCCCAGACTCTTTCCCCCGGCGCATAAGCGACGAATTGGTGGTGGCGATTATATCGCCGGACGTCACGTTCTTGCTGTGTAGCTATTCTGACGCGCGCGAGCTGTCATGCTTCCTCGGCGCGCTCAGTGAATTTTGCGGCATCTTCGTGTAAATCTTTCTAGTCATGAGGCAGCACAGCATCAAGCATCGTAGTGACTTCTCGATCAGGATCAAAGTAAACGGCGGCATTTTGGTTGTTTTCCGGCGTGCCTTATTATGTGCGAATGGGGCGTACGGCAATATTTTGTCCCAATTCGTCTGCTCCACATTGATGTACATGCAAAGCATGTATGCGATGGTCTTGTGTAGGCGTTCTGTAAACCCATTCGTATAAGAGTTAAAGGCTATCGTCCTCCTATGCGCTGTACCACTGAGAGTGAGCACAGTGCACAAAAGCTCAGTTGTGAATGCCGTTCCTTTGTCGGTGATGATGACCGCAGGATCACCGTGCCTCAGGCCAATGTGCTCGTTAAATAACCATGCCGCTTCAGTTGCAGTGCCGCTCGGAATCGCATTTGATTCCTATAGTCTGTCGCGACTCTGACTCATCGGTTGCGGCTGTCAGATAATGGAAAAGGGCCAAGAAGGTCTATTCCAATTTGAGTAAACGGCTATTCCGGTACAGCTACGGGCTGCAGTATCCCAGCGGGTTTAGTCAGTGGTACTTTGCCTCGCTGGCACTCAAGGCAAAGTCGAACGTAATGTTTCACCTCTGCTGCGTGCCTTGCACTGTAGTATCTTTCTTTCATTCGTGCCAATGTTCGCGTGCAACCAAAGTGGCCTGATGTGGCTTCGTTATGGCAGGCTTGCAAGATTTCTTGGCGGAGATTTTTGGGAACTTCTAGCAGATAGCTCTTTCCTGTTGAAGAAAAGTTCTTCCTGTAGAGAATTCCGTTAAGCAAACAGAATGAAGGTACGCTCCTTGAAAATAATCTCGACACATTCGTTGTTCACCCTTTCAAGAACTTTGAGTGAATTGAGCTCCCGGTCGTCTTGCTGTTGTCGAGACAACAGCAGTTGACAGCAACTGTTTTAGGTGTTCTTCAAAAATGGCAGAAAAAAGAATTGCGTCGTAGAGGTACACCAAGCAAGTCTTCCACTTTAGACCGGATAGGGCAGTGTCCACGAGCCTTTGACACGTGGCTGGGGCCGAGCATAGGCCAAAAAGCAGAACCTTAAGTTCGCAAAGACCATTAGGCGTCACAAAAGCAGACTTCTCTTGATCGCGCTCATCCACCTTTATTTTCCAGAATCAACTTTTAATGTCCGTAGCGGAGAAGTAACGTTCATGCATTAGCCTGTCCAAGGAGTCGTCGATCCGGGGCAACGGATAAACATCTTTCCTTATAACGTGATTGAACTTGCGATAATCAATGCAGAACCTCAACGTACCATATTTCTTTTTTTACAAGCACTACAGGTGGTGCCCAAGGGTTCTTTGATGGCTAGATTACATCATCCTGTAGCATCTTCCCGACCTGCTACTGTACTTCCTCACGTTCTTGCTGAGCCACACGATACGGGTTCTGTCAAATGGGTCTTGCTGTCTCCTCCATGATGTGGTGTTTTGTCAGCGGCGTTTGACCGACTCGCGATCTAGATGAGAAGCAGTCCTTAAACTTTTCAGCAGTTCCATAATATGGTGTCGTACTGCTGGCGTTAAGCCGGCACCAACATCAAAAGTGGGTGTACATGGTGTTGTACGAGCTGGCTTCTTGCGTGGCAAAACAGTCTTGAGCGCGGTCGATTTCACCTAGGTGTGCGACAGCGGCGCCTTTACTGATGTGCCAACGTTCGTCTGTGAAATTTGTCAAGAGCACCTCTGCACGCCCGTAGACTAAGCTGACGATGCCACGGGCGATGGCAACACGTTGGCGGAATAGAAGGGCAGTTACGTGGTCCGCTACTGCGTCTTCCTTATACTGTGCATCGCAACTGAGGGAAACAAGTCTGCATGAAAGCGGCGGTATGGACACGCCCTTGTCGATAACACGTAAGGCTCGGCGTTGGGGTTCTGGGCCATGGGTTGTGTTCTTTCAGGGGAAAATGTTACCACGCCGTCGCGTATGTTGACTGCGGCACCGTATTCCCTTAAGAAGTCCATTACTAATAAGAGTAATTTGCAGCACTTCAGTAGAATCACGAATGTGGGGACAAAAGCTACGTACGCGATCGTGAGTCTGGCAGTACACTTGCCTCTAAGCATAATTATCTGGCCTTCAGCATTTCGAATGTAAGGGCCCGTTCATTCCATTCTGACTTTCTTTAGCTTGTCAACGGCTCGCTCATTATAGAAAAGTCCGCGCCGGTGTTAACTAGGGCCATCACTTCGTGTCTGTCAACCGTTAAAGCGAGGTCGGCAGTCACAGTTTTGTCGGCGTCGTCCTTTTTCGGCAACAGTAGGGGATTTCCGGGAACTTGTGGACTTGCGACTTTCCCCCAGAGGTCGCTGCTTTCAGTTTCCCCGCCGTGGGCTGGGACACTGAGCCTTGGCGGCATTAGTAAAACTTCGGCTGCTCGGCGAGGAAAAACGCGCTGGAGACGGCGAGCGGGGCCGTAGATTAGATGGGCCCACTTGCCGGCCACCATGGCTGTCGCCGAAGGAGGCACGGTTCTCATCTAACCAGTGGCGCATAGCTGGACGACGAGGACAAAAACTATACATGTTTCCTGGCTCTCCACAATTATAACACAGGGGTGGCCGATCTGCAGTGCACAATATATTGGTCTTGCATAGCTGGGGTCCCCTTACAAGTTCCTGTTGGACCCAGGTTGCGTCGGGGGGCATTGACGGTACTGTGGTGTCGTTATGGTAGACAAGGGACGAGAAACAGCGTCGGCATTACTGTATGCTTTCGCTTGGTATGACACCTCGGAAGGCGATGGACGACGAACCGCGTCTGCGTAGCTGTAGGCGGTCGGCTGGTATGACATCTCGGGACATGGCTCGGAAGGGACAAACGCCTGACGGAGTTCCTGGGGCACCACTTCAGTGACGAAGGCAACTGTGAACTCCTGCGGCGGCGATGCATGTGCTGATGGTGCGTGCCTAGCATTCCCCTTTTCAATTTCCTCGCGCACAATCTATTGGACCAGTTGGCGCAAGCAGGTCTCATCGGCACTGGCGAGTGCTGTGGCTCTTGCCGGTGCCCCAGCGACCAAGCGATTGTATAGAGCAGCGCTCAAATTTCGTATTAGGGAGTATCATAATCCACAGTAATTTTTAACACGATAGAGATAAAGGCCCCATGACGGAAACAATCCGATGTCAGCGTCGGATGCCGTTTGCTAAAAAAAAATATAATTCCGTACCACAAACAAACCAGCCATCCCTGCGGCGCAGAGACGTTGCTGAACTAATTTCTCAAAGTAACACGGTTCAGAAAAATTGTAAAATGCAACCTAAATGCAACCTACAGACAGGGTAGCGTCGGATTGCAATTTGAAGATACCAGTAAACATAAATCTCTCACGCAGAAACTCAAACACGATCGCCTTTTCTAGCATTTCTACCATTCATAGAGAAGCTATGGGCACCGAGATTTCAATCTCAGAGGCCATAAAGCGGCGCGCCCGGTTCCTTGGAAAAACCTGTAGATGGCGCTCGCCTCCACCGCATTGCGACCCACAAAAGAAGACTCGTTTCTTTTAGAAAACTCGCCTTCGTGCATAGCGCTCACCGCCAGCGTTCCCGGTAAACATTACGGTTACATAAGCTGCAGTAGCCGGGAAGCGTGAGAAGTAGTCAGGGATCTTGGAACGCTATCGCGTTCCACTCTTGAAGGCGAAGCTTAAGTGTCCCCACAAGTTTGTTGTTTTGTTTTGCTGGGTCTAATCATGCATAATTACTGTGTAGAGACGTCATATCAGATGGGGAGCTATAGTTGTATTCGTGACGTCATGTGACAGATAGGCGAAGAGGGGTTAGCCCGAAAATTTTTTGACCAACAATGGTGGGCTGATAACAGAACTGGAATATAAAAGTCTGGAAAAAGTTTATGTTATAGGGCCCCAGAAAGATCTGTTGTGGTAGTGTAGGTCGAACTCATCGCCATAAGCACTTAAACCTTAAAACACTCAAATGCTCTCGCGTGACAGCACGTCTTTATCACAGTTGGCGTTCGCGACGAACGCGCTTAGGGAGCCTTATTATGTACACACGCGCATGCGCGAGATAGCGCGTTAGGCGTGCATATCGTTAGGCGTGCCCTCCCGCTCAGTTGCGTGATAGCATGTGCCCTTCTTATCGCTGCTTCCCTACGTACGGGGAAAGACTATACACCACAGGAAACCCACTGACCGCCAACAACCAATAAAGAAATCAGACCAAAAACCCGATAAGAGCTGTTCGTTTTATAAGAAAGAATTTGCTTTGTCTATCAGTAAACTTGAAGTATACGAACCTTCTGTATAGTCCTCGATGCTTAGGTTTAACCCTGGAGGCTGTACTCCTGGTATTGGTGTGAATTCTGCGATCATGTAAAGAACAGGAAGCGCTCGGAATTTATGTAAAGCCTTCAAACTTGTAATCATGGGTGAGAGCAAAAGGAGCGATTTTGTAAGGTTCCCTTTCCAGATATCCTTTCATCACCAGAAGTGAATATATCATAAACACTACTAAAACGAATATTGTGGTAATTTTGCTCTCATATTACAATCAGTGAACGTGCACAATATCAGTATTTCATTCCTAACAAATACACAAGGCTAAGACGTTTCACCATTTTGGTAAGATAGCCCTAGTACAATACGAAATTATGAAGAATCTTAGTGCAGCGTGAATGTGTTTCTCAGGAACAGGTACAATACGGATTCTGATTAACAATTCCTGAACGTCCGAGAGAAGTTGTGCCCGAGCATTCAACAATCTAGATTACGATGGCTATAAAGGTAAGCTGAGCGCACAAGTACACTAGGCCACGTTCAAGTGTATGGTGCAGTTTGAGCTCTTCTCACGGCAATAGCCTCGCCTGCTGCGAGGCTATAAGAACGGTTGTTAACAGCAAAACATTTCTTTAGTAATTCGCTGTGTCTTCATAAGTTCCAGTGGGTGACAGCATTATAAACAAGATTAAGGTCAGGGAAAAAGTGCGATAAGGACTTTCTTAGGCTCTGGCAATCCCTATAGGGACCAACATCGAAATATGCATTTATTGGCTCGATAAATATAACACCACAATGATCCTGGACTAGCAATATGCGCCTATGAGAAAAGACAGCAACGATGAACAAAAAAGGAAAAAAATAGGCATGTTGCCTAAAGTTTCTGTATGTAATTATGACGCGCACACATAGAGATAATAGATGCATCAATTGGGAACGAATGGGTCCAACAGAGCAGGACGGCGAATTGATAATTAAAAGAGAACGGCAGTGACTTCGGCGAGGGCAGCCTGTTTTCTTTACGTGCGCTTCCGTTCAGTGTTAAACCCGCAAAATAGTACACGCTAACAAAAGCCCCAGCATCGCTTACGTACTGGGTGTGCGCAACATGTATCACGCAACGCTAACACTAAGTCCTTACGTTTGCAACGGTAAACTCAAGCGATCTTATGTTGTATTAATAGTTGACAACCAGTCGCTCCACATGGTTGCATAAGATACGTTTCATTCCAGAAACACGACGTGAGCCATTGCTTTAGACCAAGGTTGCTTACGTGTTCTTCCATTTGTCGGAGAGCGAATTGACTATTCTCTCGATGGCGTGCATTATCGCAGATAACTATAGCTGTCACTATGAGCGTTTATAGGCTTACCGTGTACGTAATATCTCGTAGATGATTGTAGTCTCAGAGATCCTGGGAAAAACGTGGTGAAGCCTACTAATGTTGATTAAAGATGAAAAATATTAAGCAACAGTTCCACCATAGGGTCGAAGCAATGATTGCGATAGAAGTACGTTGGAACATTATACAAAATATAAGGCTTGTAGTTGTAGTGGCAGTAAACGTATGCTAAGTAAACACGCATGATGTCGCATGTGTAAACACATGAACAGAGAGAGCGTGATGACTGCGAGCAGCGTCGGGTAAAACTACAGGGCCTTGTCGACGTTGTCGCCTTGTGTTGACTTTGCGTTCCCGTACTGCAATATGCTCACGACAGCAACGATGTGTACGATCGCTTCGCGCTTTTGAAGTGGAGGGTTTTGTCAATGTTGTCGCTTTACTTCGGTCTCCTTTTACCGCAGCGCCACGTCTGGCCACCTGCGGCGTTGAGCTGCAGCGTGCGTCGCACGCACAGCAACAGCACATTGGTTCTGCATCTGGACTAACGATCTCTTGGGTTATGCGAGCCCGCCGTGCTTCATAGGGATTGGCGTTTCTCTGGAGCTTCTCGGCCGGCGTTCTGACAACACGCGGGGACATGCTTGCGTCATGGGAAGGACGAGGTGCTTTTCTGCGAAAATCACGCACCGGCAGGCATTTCATAACCACCATACTTTGGCTTCTGCCAGTGGTAAAACAGTGGCACAAGCTGACAGGGTCTGCATGATCTGCATAGCCTGCGTAGGCTGTTTTCGTTCCAGTAAGCAAGGTTGTCTAACTTGGGATTTTAAAATGCAGCTCCTTCTTTGCACCAGTATCGGTGATTGGACCATAAGCCCGCCTAGACTGCTTTCGCCACCTGGCGTTTAAATTATGATGCAAAACGCAATCGCACATTTAGCGCGAACACTGTTCTTAAGAAAGCATAATAAAACTAAAGCAAATAATCTTTCTGTGTAATTATTTATGACGGCGAAAAATTGCATGAGCTGTTCAGAAAACGTGCCAGAAGTCTAAGCTTGCTGGCTTGCATGCGGAAAGTTCCTAAGGATCTTCTGTTCTGTTTATTAAGGCATGCGCCCATAGCATAATGGCTGGAAACTAGATCTGCTGTGCTCGGGGTCATCCCTTCGAATCCTGCCGTTGGTCCTAAAGAACCCTGCCACTGGACAATAAAGGTCTTTGTTAACGGTCTTACCACCACTTTTCTGTATCCGATATGTTTCGAACGTCGTTTGTGGCCAAGCACCTCAGATAGTGCGGAGCCGATCCAGTAAAAAAGCACCACTCTCAAGTTTGATCTGTGGTATTGTTTCGCATTATTATTATATTATAGTCTGAGAACAGTGAGGTAACACGTTTCCGCTGCAAGCTTTATATTTCGTGACATTGTTTTTGGCTGCCATTGGTATAACTTTGAGCAATAATTTTCCAGGGTAGCAGTGGGTAGTTTGCGTGCAATCTAATGCTAGAAGGGCCTGGGGCTTAATTCTACATGTCCAAGTGAACAACGCGTGCGCGTATTTCGATCCAGCCTGCAACATACTCCTAGCAGTGTGCATGATCATGGAGTACAAACTGATCTCTCTGTCAAGAAAATACACATTAGTAAAGCTTCCCATGCTCGCGCATGATGCAACATGTTCTAAATGGAACATGGTTTGCGGCACACTCCTCTGCATCGCTTGGATCTTTCTCGCCGTATCTGCACCCCGTCTGCGCTCAATGTAGCCCACAGAACTGTCGCCTACCGACTATGGCTCAGTACTTTTTCTAATACTTCTCGCCTCCGCATTCTGATGCCTGACTCTGTTAAGTGTGACAATTGCGGCCGCGAGAAAACGTTGGAATATATATGTCGTTGTTCATCTTACAGCACGCAATATGTTCTTACTGCGGCACTGAACATGGCTAGCTACTTTTGGAACACACGAACGCTCATTATTACACCCTTGCAAATTCAAAAGAAGGAATACCACGTGCGTCTAAATGAAAGCCTTGGCTATTTGAAAACCTTCAAAAAATACAAGCTCTTCCTGGAAGGTACAAAATGAGGTTTGTTTGCCGTCTCGCTTTCGATTTTCCTTCAACAATAGAATGTTTTACAGGGTCTCATGTTTCATAGCATTTTGATATGAAAGCATCAAACGCTTCATCGACTGTAAAAGCCGGCTGCTGTAGCAGCGAATCAGCTGTATCTGTGTGACGTCACTCCAGCAAACTACATATATTATCGGCACTGTTTCCTCCTCCCTACCCGCCCCCTCTAACCCGTCTCGCATAATGCCGATATTAACACGCAGCAGCGCACTAAACACGACTTTAACCAACTCCCGCGTGCGTGTCATGTTTGGTTCTTCACACGCTCTCCCTGTAATGTAGAAAAATGGGATTTGTTCACGGTCTCGCTTTTCCCTTTACCACTCTACTTTTTACAGTGTCTGATGTTTCGCAGGGTTCAGAAGGAAAACCCTCTAATCGCCCACTGAGCGAAAAAGCTGGTGTTCCAGATTCCAGGGAAACGAAACCTAAATTCCCATTGGCTGCGACGCCAAGTCACGTGCGCACCTCGAAGGAGCAGAGCGGGCGAAGAGGCACACCTTCTGCCGCGCTGGTACGCCATGTGCGGCGTGAGCGAATAGGGCATCGCCGCGACGCCGTGTCACCCTCGCCATAGGAAACCTGTGTTGATCGCGCGTTGACTTGACAGCGCAAGCTGTCGCCTGCGTTGTAACTTCACTTCGGCCATCCCTATACAGAAATTAATGTATGCAATAAACAGAATAAATTCAAAAGGAAGAACGTTGGTGGTGGTGGTTCTCAGGCATTGCATTTTTCTCCTCGTCATGGGATATCAATAGGTAGTGCAAAATTTTACAATCATATTTGTCTGAACTCCTGTCCTGATCGCACGGACTGTCTTTTCCACTTAACGTCAAGAAATGACCTTTACTTGCCTTTCCGTTGTCAAATCCCCGTTTATTTCTCTTCATTATCGAGATGAGCTGCTACCGCAAGTGGCGGTTTCGGAGTACTTAAGGATAACTCATGATCGTAAACTAAACTGGCAGCAGCAAATCGAAGCAAATGCTAATAAAGGAGAACGTGCAGTGGTATTGTTGCGATGGTTTTGTAATAAAAACAGGGATGCGTAGGGCTACGTTGCTGATAATTTGTAAACTTTAGGTCCACACCGTTCTGGAATTTCGCTATGCTTTTTTTCATGATGTGCAGCATACAAGCTAAGACCTTTCATACTACTGGAAAGGCAAGCGCTGCGTCTTTGTCTTGGACTGCCATGTCTTGTGGCTAACGACATGCTTTATCTGTAGTCTGGAATTACTCTGCTTGAATAAAGATTTCAGCCTGTTACTGTCCCAACTTTTCTGCAGCTCCACGATGCATCCCTGTCGCATTTCCAAATCCGTTTTCGTCAATTCTCCCGATTCATATTTGGCGGCGTTATCGACAGCCACAAGCTGTTTTCGTTCAGGCGCTGTTATCCAAACTAAAAGTTAGTCTGCTGGGCCTGATTTCTCTAAATTCTAATTCGTTGAAAGTGAAACGATATTTGATGTTATTTTTCTGTAACACGCAAAACTTTTTCCTGCGCGCATACTTGAAGGTATTTTTCAAGATCATCTTAATCGATTTCCGTCTCACTTGATTATTTCTACGGACGCAACAGAAAACTTACAGAAGGCGGAATTGGCATCTTTCGAAATCAACTTAAGTTGTATTTCTCTTTACTTTACTGTTTTACTGATTGCACTCCAATATTTCTTGTAAAATTTTTGGCAATTATTTTGGCCATCGGAAAATCGGGTCCACAGAAATCCACAGTAATAATTGCTACAGATGTGCTCTTGGTCTGTACGCATGTAACTCGTAATAACCGTGCTCACCTGCTCAATATATTTTCGACCCTTGACCCGGATAATTTGTTTGAAGTTTGCGTTGTCTTGGTCAACGGACATAGCAAAATGTTTTTAAATGATTCAGTTCACTCAATCGCATGGTAATGAATGAATTCTGCGGTCTTAAATCTTCTTCCTTATGACTGTACTGGGATGAATAATCGTTGCGGCCCACGGATTATTTTCGTCACCTAAAATTTCGGTGGAACACGAGCAAATGCCTTTCACCCCAATGCGAGGTGACGTTGTGAAGCTTCCGCTGTAGAGTTCCCCGCCTAAATTGTTGCCTTCACGATTATGGCTTATCCATAACTAAACTCTGCTCTTTTTGTAATAAAACAGAAGCTATTCACCGCTACTTTCTTTCCCGCCGCCGCTTCTCCTCCCTCCGCAGAATCTTCCTCATATTCTCAACTGATGGTCTGGGTGTAACACTTACAACAACGAACATTTTGTCTTTTGGTGCCAGTCAATTAGGCACAAGCCATGGGTGGACGTTCGCTGCTTTGCACGAGTTCATTGAAGCGTCCGGAAGGTTACGCTGCCAGGGTGCTGACCGTGCGACACTTCATTTTTTTCCTAACTTTATATACAGGTCCTCTCAAAAGCTCTTTTATCATTCAGTTGCCAACTGATTCTTTTATAATGTTTGCCTTCACCCCTTCTGATATGTTGCTGAGTGTACGTTCAACTCCATCCAGTTTGGCCAATCCCCTTCATCTGTACGAGCCATGTTTTGAGGCAGCAACAACATCCTCGCACTCAGAGGCCGAGCTTCTTACCCACTGGGCTAAACCAGCGCCTCCTAGGCAGCAGGCCTGTGCATTTTTCTTCATGAATTCATGTTACTTGGACCGAAATTTTCATTGCCAAGCACGGAATGACAAAAGCAGTGACTCCAAAATCACCGCGGCTTACTCGGAAGCGGCCCCATTAGATTCTATGGCAGTCGCGCAAGGTAGCACTACGTCACAGATCGAAGTGCGCCGGTCTCATGCTATCCATACTCGCGGGCGACATTCTGTGGCAATGACAGGAAAGCTACGGAGGCAAAACGCGCACAAGCGAGAGCGCTTCTGAAAAGAGTCCCATGTTTTCATCCAAGTTAGTTTAAGCTGGGGAAGAGGAAACAGAAACACCTTATTAGCAACAGTTAAATAAGATAAAACACACCACTGAATGTAAACGTTTACTTATTTTGCGGCTTTTACCTTCCGCGTCCGGGCAAACGCGAAACCGTCGCACGTGGAAGTTGCGTCGATTCAGCGTCTGTTCCGAGCAATTAAAAGCACTGCCAAACACTGGCGCACTACTTGGCGCGGTAACACATGTGCAGAAGCTCTGCTCCCATAACTTTCCGTTCATTGCAATAGAAACTTATCCGCCATATAGGAAACGCTGGCCAAGTGTCTCAACCCGCTTGCTTGGCCCCTCAGGAGTTCATAACTAGAAAGACTGCTCGGCGGAGTTCAACATTATTGCTTTCGCATTCACCAATCATGAAAAGTGCTTAGGTGTCCTCGGATTTTTTTTTAGTTGGGAGTTTATTAGCTACAAGCATGCTACAACTTATCCCTTAGAATATATGGTAATATGTATGTAAAATACAGTCGTTTATTTAATTAATGAAATGTTTCAAAACACAATCACTCTAGTTAAATACTCATTGGTTTAAACGGACATGAAGTACGCATGTACTATAATTTACAATAGAAGGGAGGGTCCTTGTACTAAATTTTCGCCACAGTAAAATTGAAAGAAAAAAAACATGAGCTAATAATAATGTAGTGAAACTATCAAAGGGGGCCGAGCACTTGTGAATGTGCGCGCTCTGAGAATACATTTGCGGAGTCGACGAGGCGAGCTGCTGCAAAACAGTAATATGAAAGGCGAAACAGAGCCATCTGTTGCCCGAAATATTGATTTAAATATGTGCGAGGGTATAAAAGAACGTAGGTATAAAGACAAGTTTCGTCTTTTGGATGGCGGGAAAACACGCACCATCATAGATTATAGTGGCGTAGGTATAGTCTTCAGTTGCGTCGTCGTCCCGGTCCTCATTCTGCATTCCCGTTGTATTCGCAAGCACAGCTGAAAAAAACAAAGTTGTTTTATTGAATTCAATAAATAAGCTGTATACCATTGCATAAAGGGAAAATTAGACGTCCACCCGTTCGTAGCAAATCCTACAAAGGAAATCCATACGGGTTCCTCGAAAGAAAAGCCTCGCAGTTGAAGAAAAATTAGTCCTGGTCCGGGACTCGAAAATGGGACCACCGCCTTTCCGGGGCAGTCGCTCTGCCATCATGACTAGCAGGTTTTTCCCTTCAATAATTACTTCTCTCCACCTTACGGGTTTTCGCAGAACTATTACGTCAAACTCTTGCCTGTGCTTTCAGCTGTTGACAAATTCGACTTCACCTTGCGATCTCCTAGCCGCCTGGTTAGGTCAGTTGGTAGGGCGGCTGCCCCGGAGATGCGGTGGTCACGGGTTCGAGTCACAGACCACGACGAAATATTGTTCAACTGCGAAAATTTTCTTTCGAGGAACCAGTATGGGTTTCCTTGGCAGCAATTGCTACGAAAGGATGGATGCCTGATTGTTCCCTTTTTTAATAATTTCTCTTGAGGGTTTCTACAGAAATAATATGTCAATACCACAACATACTATGCTATGTGTGTAAACAGTACCAGTGATTATGCTACACATCTATATTCGCCTATACTCAATGAATGTATAAGTTAATGAACGTATGAGACAGTCTTCGCAGCTTGCATAAATGAGTACTTGCCCTAAGAATGCGCTGTTAACGCCCTTTTTTTTAAGTCAGCTATTAAGCTCGCACGATGTTTTCGAATTGTAAATGCTGTCGCCAACCTAATCGAAATTAATTTGTTTGGAAACGACTTTAGTCTGCCTTTAGCTGATACTTCAGATATGGATTGTACGAAAAACGACGCGCTAAGATGGACGAACAGAGGAATGCTTGCTTGTAATAGGAAATGCTTCTGCTCGGCATTCATTACACAATTCCTTTTACAAATATGTCTAATTTCTGAAGATGCGCTTATTTTTTGTTTCAAGTAAGTCAGGTTTATGCACAAACAAGTTCAGCGCTTGCGGAAGAACAATGGTTGGGTGGACCAGGCTTTTCTGTAAAAAAACCCAAACTTCCATGAAAGTGGCTTTATTTTCTTCAGGTCAGTCATGTACGTCAGGTGAAAAATGCGGTTGGGTTTAAATTGAGGAAACTGCCACATGCCAAGTCCGAGCCAAGCTTTTTCAGAACGGATCACGTGGTCTAATATGTTATTCAGTGTGCTTCAGTTTGATCTAATGTTGAATTGTTTTCAGAAAATTTTGCTTTTCCTCTCATCTTCACAATAGGATTTCGAGCCTTGTAATGATCATGTCAAAGTTGCTCCTCTTATTCAGATCCCAGTTTTGCAATAATATGAGACATACCAATGAAGTAATGTAACATTTAAGTGGGACGTGGTGGCCGGGTTCTCAACTTTCATTCTGGAATTTCTTTTGCCCTGAATTTTTCTGATGCGAACAGTCTGCAATGTGGAGCAACAAATTAATTGTTGTTGCCCATTATTCAAATTCATTGTCTTTCCAGGTACCCTGCTTCATTGTGGCTGCAGCATGCAGAAATCAAAGCACGTACCCAGCACAGATTTTCTCGGCTTAAGATCTGCCTGGCAAACGGGCTCATAGGAGTTTACGAGTTATCTGCTCTTATTTCTGCTATTCTTAAGCTTTTGTCAGGAATTTTGATTTTACTTTTTGGAAAATACGTAATACGCATTTAATCGCCCAGCCCTTGAGCCAGAGTCACTAACAGGCCCCTTAAAAGACGCTCCTAAATGTGCCTTTCATTACCTTGTCATAGCCAAAAATATTATCCGCATAAATTATCGCATCGTTGGCAAGATAGTAACAAACACAACGCAAGAGTATCTAGAAAACTTACCAAGTACGAGCCAGATGAAACACGTTGCAGGCCACGCTGATCCCTTCATCTTAATTCGTTTCTTGCGTGCCGACACTAAATATAAGGAAGCGGTGACTAATCGCAATAAAAACAGCAGTCACTTAACGATTTAAGTAGCAATTTTACCCTGACATTTGAACGGAATATATTTTGCTGAAATAAAAAGAGTTGCCTAACAATTAGGATGCTCTAAGTTCCCCCTTCCGTTTGTGTTGCATGTAGTCGCACTACGAATAAGGTCATGCATATATGGTTTTCTGTGAAAATCCGGGCCTACGGTAAGATGAAATTAACTATTAGAAAAATGGCAACAAGGCACAGTTTACGAGTATAAGTTTTAAAAATCTATCTTTTGCACGTCAATGTGCACTTTTGTAACCATCAATGTGGTAATATTCTAGAATGTATACGATCTGATGTTAACAATTTATACCTTCTCCGTTACCTGCGGACCTGCGAAACCGGCACCAAAAAATTTCGCAATGCCTCATATTACGTTGAATGTTGGCAATAACGCCATGATCACTGAAGCAATGTGGTGAATTGCCGCTGCCGAAACGAGTCACGCATTAAGTGCGTATGGCAGTGGGTACTGTCTGTAGCTTTCATATGAACTTATATCCAAATAACCAGTGACCCAATTTAGCATGAAAGAGGTTTACTGAAGTGTGGAGCATGAAGAACTTTTATTAAATATTACCCCTGACCCACTTTTTGTAGACTGAGTGACGAAACTTGGCACAGTTATTAGTGCTTCTCTACCTAGGTGGCATTTAGGGACACATACGCCTTCTATCTTTTTATGCAACTTTAATTGCTTCGCTTGTAGAAGTCAACAAGTCGCTCTAAAATCCACATTGTGACTTCGTAAATCAGAGCCTCATTATCTGAAAATGCTTGTCCTTCATAAATGTCTTCATTGTTGGAAACAGCTGGCAGTCTCATATTGCGTGGTTGGGTGAGGTAGGTTGATGCCGTCGAATTTGAAGGTCACAGCAGTGTGTCTCCATCTGGGCAACATGTGCACTGTGAATTGGGACGTTATCTTGCAGAAGACGGACACTTCGGTGAGCTTGCCACAAGTCTTGCTACTGATGGTCTCCAATAATTCCTTCACTAGTGAAGCATAGTATGTCACAGTCATCGTGCTACCCTTTTGCAGCAGATCTACCAAGTCTACACCGGGCTGGTCTAAAAAAATTGTAAGCAAGGCTTGCCGAGGGTTGGGCCCGTGCTTTCTTCAGAGTTGGTGAACGCGGATGCATTCATTACATCAATTAAGATTTAGTCGCCAGAGTAGCGATGGCCGCAGCTTTCTTCCTGTCTAGTCAGCTTCTTGAAAAAGTCCCTGTGATTTCGACTGAACACCATCACGAAAACTTGGGCGAACATTTGGTTCATTTGCGCTTGAGTAAAAATCTCTGCAGCTGGGATCCAATAAGCCGGTCCTTCAAGCATATGGAGATGGCCATCGTTTATTTTCTTGCTTAAACCAAACAATATTGTCGATATCTTAGGCTGGGTCTCGAGTGGTTATGCGATAATCTTCTAAAATGGTGGCCTGAGCCGATAGGCGTATCGACGGGAGAGTGGGTCGGTGGGGTGGGGGGCCCGTTCTTACTGTGAAAAGTGGGGGGCAAGGTGTGTGATTTAACCCCCTCCCCTACTTTTGAATACGGGCACTGCACTTTCGGCTGCACGCTGGAAAGTCAATTTAAACTACAGCTGAAGCTAAATTTTCTTCCTTAGTAGAGTGACTAGATAAGTTATGCGTTACTACGCATTTCCTGTTTGGGTAGTGGCGATTGTCTTCTGTGCCTACTCGGGACGCCCTATACCGGGTGACGCACGGGATTTGTCATTCACACTCGCATTGCGGACAACTCAACTCCTGGCACAGGGTGGTTCTCGCATTAACTGTCAACTTGCGCAACTTGCATCATGCTCAATTTCTTGGGACCACTGTATCCGTATTCTAAAACATAATCAGCATGCTACAGTTAATCTACGTTTGAGGGGAGGTCAAGATAAAATAATGTAAGCGGCCGCCCCCAACGACTGGTGTGCCTAGCTTAAACCATTATCTGATTGGATTATCAAATTCTGGAACTATTTAATCTCTCTACGTTGCATAGTTGCTGTCGCAGTATCTTGTCACCATCAGAAATGTAATCTAACTTCTTACAAGTAGAACTATCCAATTTCATTTTGTAATCACGACTTATCGTAGCTATCTATGCCCGTGAAAATGACCTTGGTAGAACTCACTAAGCCATTTCAATAGCAATAGAACGCCGACTTTCCTGCTTTAAATGCGAGTGTCGCAGATAATTAATAAACTGCCGTTTTCTCACGTATCTTTATGAAATACTTTCCGTCAGGAATTTCGATTGATTGTCAAATATTGCGTGAAATTTACACAATTTTCTCCCAATGCGCTGGAGATTCCATGTCGAAAGTAAGTCAAGGTGGGAGAATTATTCTGCGCATTTTATAGGGACCCATCATAGTGACCCCCTACGCAGTGACCCAAGTTGGCAGAAACAGGTCCATCGAAGATCTGCACATATTTTGATTTGAATGTCTCACATGCTGGTGCAGCAGCTTAAAATTAGGGCCTCATCTTCTGAAGCGAAATGTCTGGCGCCTGTGCTTTCACTTAACAAAATTTGTTGTTGCCTACTGCGTGCACAGATTACGATTAGCTGCGGCCTTCACGGGGCGCTATCTACATATCATCGACCGGAAGGACAGCGCGAATTGTGAGGAATGCGGTATTCCTCAGTAAATTGTGAGCAGCGTCACTCCTATCATGAGCCATCTAGTGAATCGCCCGCCAACAGAGCGCCAGCAGGAGCTGTGTTTGGTGGACGCAGCTATGGCTCTGTAACTAATGCGTACGTTGAGTTTTTGCAATATAGGACATACGCACAAATAGCCACTGCGGGTGGCCACCTGAAATAACCATTTGAGTATTGCACTAATGTTTAAGATCACACGTTAACTTTCAATGACCGTTATGCGTCGTCATATTATAAAAGACGAAATGGAAGCGCGCCTGCCATTTCGCAGTTGTGCTGCCCTTTATTGCAGCACATGTCAGCCATCTTTCGCTTTTCGTTCCTCCAACTATCGCTTTTCACAGCCAGTAGAATGCATTACACACAGACTGTGCAAGCGGAGTCAACCTTTTTGTATGAGAAACAGCTGGCGAACTCGAGAAGGGTGGGTACACCGCTTGAAGAGGGTCACTTGTCATGTCAATGCTTGTCTTCTTAAGCTTTTGCGCTCCTGAAGAGTCGCTCGTGTCAAATGGAATCAGGAGGCTTTCCTTGCCCGCGCACTCTTGCTCGCATGAAGTGTCCATCTTACTGCGAAAATATTCATTTGATTTGATCGCACGGAAATGTAGCTCTCAGCAATATTGGACTAGTCTTCGCCGGTCACTAGGCAACCCGCTTAGGAGGGAGCTTCAGCTCAATGCAAACTTTGATTACCCCACCGAAATACACGTAAGAGGCGGAAATGCGCCCCCCCCCCCCCCGAGAGGACCACTGTACCAATTTCGTGTAAAACGCGTTCCATTTGACAAAGAAGGTTACACTTTAGCAACTGTAGAAAGCTAACATCTCACTTAGGACCTCATACTATTTAACTTGTCGACATTGGTATTTGGAAAGATGCGGGAGCACGAAGTTTACAAATCCGTAATTCTGCATCCAATGAGATATCAGATGTCTGTAAACTCCATCCGCTAGTACAAATAAAGTAGTCAAATTTGACATATGAATTAACGAAATGCTGCACATGTTTTATACTGCATGGAAACGTTCTCAATTAAAAAAATTACTTGAATTTTTTCAACTATTCTCGAGGGTTTCGCGAAGCTCCTGGAGAAACCAACCAGTGTAGTTGAAGGTGGCGGATGAATATCTCATTTTTGGTGCTTTAGATGTCTTACTTGGAGCAGTTTACAAAAACTTGCTATGGACGATTAATACTTCGCTTTAGAGACGAAAATGTGTCACTTGCAGGCTTTCTATTAAATTTAGCAATTTTCAAAAATTTCTTAGACAACGTTCGAGGACTACATAAAGATTTGCTTCTGCAGTCACCAGACATTAATGTTTTCATTTAAATGCAAGAAACTTCACGAAATTGGGCGCAATGGATGCATAGTGCTACCATCGTTCCCGTTCTCGTGCATTTAATTGACATTCCCGATCTAAACCTTACTAGTAAGAACTGCGAGAGAGTACAAAATCGCATTAGTTGTCACATGTTATCTTAAGCATAAAGGCAATAACTGTGAAGGGGACACGTTGCTCTTTGCTTGATCTTTAGGTGCCCCGAAGTTCTAATGATTTACGCAGACGACATTCTTGAGCATAGTACCGACGTCAGTTCTTCCGTTTTCCGCGAACAGGCTCCTAGCTTTGTAAGCCTGTCACGTTCTAGGCACTTTTCTATTCCCTGGCGAACTTTACAAACTCGTGAAAGTGTGACATCCCCTCCGTTCTATCCAACCATTATGATGTAAAGAATCTCAATAAAAGCACTACACAGCGAATGTGACAGATAATTTCATTTGGATGTGTTCGGTTCGCAGGAGAGTGCGCGTTCGAATAATTAGTAATTAGGGTAAAAAAAAGCTACTTGATGGTATGTTATGTGAAAGTTTGGTGCGCTCGGCAATGTCGGACAAATCTGGCGCGTATGATTTGCAATTTATAGGTCTGATGCGTGATTGTTTTCATATAGTCAACTACCTAGGCTACGGGATTTTCGGTTATGTTGTAGATTTTTGTTTGCATTTTTAAAAATGAAAAACGTACGGTGTGACATTGCTCAGCTACCACCTCATTTTTGACCACCTACAATTTGACATATGTACCTATAAAAACGCATTACGATAGATGCTAAACTTACATTTTACATTAAAACAACCCCAGAAAGATTTAAAATTCTCTTTGCAGAGCCTGCTCTCACCAGTCATAATAACTGACTATTGTTATTATCTTAGCTGAGAACTTCAAAACGAAGTTAATCGTGAAATAATAATAACGCGTCCTTAATCTAAGCCCTGCGAAGGCAACAATTAAGAAAGGCTAATCTTCGGTCAGGCAGGAGAACAGATTATCGATTTGTCTGAATAGCATCATCGTTTTCTAGGGCTGTGGGAGGCGCGATGATACACAAAATTAGTAGAAGACAAGGACAAGACAAGTAAAGCGCAATCTGTAAACGGAGAATAGCATGCTTGCAGTTGAAGATTTTTGTAGGTATTACCAGTACAAATATGGCTTGACTTTTATCTATTTTTAGTAATACCCCAATTACTTATGCGGTATTACTAGATCCCTTAACACTGATATCCAAGAAAAGCAGTATTTCTCATTGTATTTCTATGTAAGACCTAAGTTTTGTTTCCCGTGGAATGTCTACAACAGACTTTCTCACTGGCTGTAATGCGCTGTATCACGTGAAATGAACATGCAAGAAAAGAACTCCCACACTCACTGAAAACTGGTGCTACATTATTAATAAATGAAATACTGCCGCTGTAAGTGACAGTATGTGCAGACAGAAATGCTAAAGGCGCTCGGCTTCCTGAGCTCGCATAAATAATAAGCGAATTAAATATCAGCCAAGCCTTACCGAAAGGACTTCTGTAGCTTCTAGCGAGTAATGTAAATGCGTCATAAAAATTATTGATAGTGTGCGGTAGAACACGTGGTCAACGAAACCGTAAGTCATGCTCGTTTAACATTTAAGCTGGTCACGTGGTAGTAGGCGCCTAGCAAAAGGTGCGTGTTAAAAAATAAAAGGGCCGAGAAGAACGAATACGGACCGATGTGGCTACAATTATTAGTAACCAGAGAGAGCGCCACATTTGTGTCGTTGAGAGCAAATAATATGCGAAGATTAATTAAGCGCTCGTTTGTTTCACTTCTTTCAACATTACTTACTCTGGAGGAATCGTTTCATTGCAAGATTTGGAATATCAGAATAAGAGTGAACTATTACTGTGCACAGTGCAATGAAAAGTTGCTGTGTACTATTCGTTATGGTTGTGTGCTGCAAAGGCACGCCGGCGGGATATCCAATCCTGCAGCACTGTCAAACCACAAACGCTTTAAAGTGCCATGCTGCGGCGTTAAACTCGCGCCCCGCTGTATATGCAGCATGCAAAAGGTAAAACTCAAACGTAACATTTGCGCACATAAGTTGACGTTCCGTTCTCGGTTTGATTGCGTATAAACAGAAATACAGAGTACGAAGAGCTCTTGTATTCGCCCCGGCTACGCCATGAAAAGAATTTTTTCGCACTCTTACACATAAGGGAGATATTAGATGCTAGTTTGTTGGAAATTTGGAAAAGCATTGACCGCGGACATTAGGTCGATATTCCGAGTCGTATTGATGAAAGCAAAGCATAACTGCGGTATATAGCCTGCCTCTCAATGTGGGAAGACATCCCGTTCCGCATGAATATAGTGCGAAAGCACGTAAGGTCACTTCTGAGACAATATGAAAAAAAAACACATCTGAAGCCTTCTGTAGTTCATATGCGGGCGAAGGAAATTCGCCTCTAAGCTTAGGAACTTGGGAGCCACTTTTGCATACATCTCTAGCCAGATGAAGACTACGGCAAAGGGCAAGCACAGCGTTCGAAAATGCAGAATACTAGAATAACACTCGTGGCGTGAAGTTTCATGTGTACCCTCTAATGCTGTTCAGTGAGTAAAGTTCTCGCAAAGCAAGGAAAGTGGCAGAATACCATGCACGAGCAGGTGGACGACGGTCCATGGTGACTCTGTCGCATCATCATAGAAATCGAAATTATAATGTAAGTTTAAGTGGCGAAGAGAAACAATATAAGATGAACATTAAAACCACAGTTTACGGAGGTAGCTTCTGCCCTCACACATGTGGAGGGAGGTGAAGAAATAAATTTCGCCAGTACTTACCGCCTCGAGCCTTATCACACGACACGTTCTCTGAGACACACTTTGAGCCTGCAATTTGTGCTGACCGCAGACAATCCCGGTGTATAACTGCTGCTTCTCGAGTCCGGGCAATCACAATGACGCAGTTAATGCCAGCAATGAAAGTATTCTAGCACTCTTATGATTAGCAATTTAAAATATTCCGTTGGACTGACGTCTTGCAAGCAAGTCATCACAAATGTATTCCGCCTGCTGCTAAATTTTATTTTAATGTTTGCTGAAAGACTGACTACAACCTTCAAACACCGCAGCTGGTATGATATAAAGGGAAATAAATGGTCGAGGGTTTAATATAGTATGCAAGCAAGAAGATTGTTAAGAAACTGTTATAATTATTGGCGCATAGAGTTTTAGAAGAATATATTTTCTTTCAGTTGCTTTGTTTCACCTTAAGCATTTGGCAATTTGCGACCGTTGTCTTCTTTTTTATTCATTTAGGCTCCTTGAAAGGGATACGGGTATTTCTCGTCGACGACTAGCGCTTTTCGTTGTGATATTTCCAATGTAAAATGTCATTGAGATACAGACCTGATCATGTACGAAAAGCACCTAAAAATACGTTTTCATATAACTAAAGTTGGCGCGGTAGCTGCAAAACAAGCAGTGTTCAAACTTCCCTGGGCGGGAATTGTCCAATATATGTGAAACATTATATGACGGTGGGCGTGGTGTGGAATGATACATGCGCTGTAATTGCTTCGGGTGGCGACCGCTCATCACAGTCGCCGCCAAATTGTCTGGAACGGCACGGTTAGGTTAAGCTCATCGCGAATTTTGTCGGGTCCACCGCAACACAGGCAACGAAGAGCGAATCGGTGAGTTTAGTTGTTAGATTTAGTCGGCCACTCTTTGTCAGCAACTCTACCGCCGCGGTTACAGTACGCCTTGATAATTCTGGTCACTTATGTCCTATGCTAGTGTACTATACTGCGCGGAAAGGTTCTCAATAAATAAGTCACTTGAATTGTTCCAATGTTTCCGAGGGTTGGCGAAGCACCTACAGCAAACAATCAGTCTAATTGAAGGTGGCGGATAACTATCTGATTTCTTTGTGCTTTAGATGTCTTAATAGGAGTAGTTTACAAAAATATTGCTATCGATTATTAATGCTGAGCTTGCGATTCGGAAATTTGGCCCTCTTAGTTTTTCTTTTCAATTTAGCAATTTTCAAACATTTCGTAGACGACTTTTTAGGAAACTAAATAAAGATTTGCGCCTGCAGTCACCAGTCATGAATGTTTTCCTTTAAATGCAAGAAGATTCATAAAATTTGGCGCAATGGATGACGAGCGCAACCATCGTTCCGTTCTCGTGCATTTAATAGACATTGCCGATCTAAACCCTACTACTAAGGAGTGGGAGAGAGTACAAAATCGCGTTCGCTGTCGCATGTTATCTTAAGCACAAAGCAAAAAAAGAAACTGTAAAGGCGACATGTTGCTCTTTGCTTGAGCTTTAAATGTCGCGAAGTTCTAATGACTTACCCAGAAAACATTCTTTAGCGTACTACCGACGTCAGTTTTTCCGTATTTCACGAGCAGACTTTTAGCTTTGTAAGCCTGCCACGTTCTAGGCTTTCAGCTATTGCCTGCCGAAGATTTTTGAACTCATGAAATTGCCACATCTCGGTACATTCTATCCATCCATGGTAAAGTAAGGAATCTCAAGAAAAGCACTACACAATGTATGACAAGTTAAATTGAAGTGGCAGATAATTTCATTTGGATGTGGTCGGTTCACAGAAGAGCCCGCGCTCAAACAATCAGTAAGTAGGGTAAACACAGAAAGCAACTTTATGGTATGTTACGTGAAAGTTTGGAGCGCTCGGCAATCTCTGACACATCTGGCGCATATGATTTGAAATTTGTAGGTCTGATGCGAGATAGTTTTTATATAGTCAACTACCTAGGCTACGGCATTTCTGACTATGTTGTAGATTTTTGTTCGCATTTTTAAAATGAAGAACGTATGGCGTGGCATTTCTCAGCCACCACTTAATTTTGCCCGCCTACAATTCGACATATGTACCTATAAAGAACGCAATATGATAGATGCTACAGTTGCAGTTTATAGTAGAACAATCGCAGACAGATTTAAAAATTTTCTTTGCACAGCCTGCTCTCACCAATCATAATAACTGACTATTATTAATATCTGAGCTGAGAAGTTTAAAACGAAGTTAAATCGTGAAATAATAAATGAGTCCCTAATCTAAGCTTTGCGAAGGGAACAATCAAGAAAGATTCATCTTTGGTCAGGCAGGAGAACAGATTACCGATTTGTCTGAATAGCACCATCGCTGTCTAGGGCTGTGGGAGGCTGGATGACACACGAAATTAGTGGAAAACAAGTACAAGACAAGTGAAGCGCAAACTGTAAACGGAGAATAGCATATTTTCAGTTGAAGATTTTTTGTAGGTATTACCAGTACAAATACGGCTTGACTTCGGTATATCTTTAGTAATACCGCAATTACTAGTGTGTTCTTACTTAATCCCTTAACGCTGATATCCAAAAGGAAAGCAGTATTTCTCATTGTATTTCTTCGTTAGAAGTAAGTTTTGTTTCCCATGAAATTTCACCAACACAGACATTCTCACTGGATGTAATGCGCTGCATTACGTGAAATAAACGTGCAAGAAAAGTACTCGCACACTCGCCAGAACTGGTTGTATATTATTATTAAATGAAATACAGCCGCTATAAGCTGCAGTATGTGCAGGCACAAAGGCTCAAGGCACTCGGCCCCATCAGCTCGCATAGATAATAAGCGAATTGAATGTCTGCCAAACCTTACCACAAGAGCCTCTCTAGCTTGTAGCGAGTAATGCAAATGTGTGATAAAAGTTACTTTGAGTGTGCGGTAGAACGCGTGATCAACTGAACCGTAGGTCATGCTTGTTTTAACATTTAAAGTGGTCACATGGAAGTACGCGCCTAGAAACAGGTGCGTCTTAAAAAAAATATGAGTGTTGGTAATAACGAATACGTGCTGATGTGGCTACAATGATCAGAAACCAGAGAGAGCATCTAGTTTCCGTCGTCGGTAGCAAATCATTTTCGAATATTAACTAAGTGCTGATTTCTTTCACTTATTTCAACATTTATTACCCCGGATGAATTGTTTCATTGCAAGGTTTAGAATATCAGAATATAAGTTAACTATATATAAGGGTGCGCACTGCAATGAAAACTTGCCGTATATTATTTGTTAGGGTTGTATGCTCTAAAGGCACGCCGGCAGGATATCGAATTCAGTATCAATGTCGAACCACAAACGCTTTGAATCCCAATGCTGGGGCATTAAACTACTCACATACCTAACCCCGCGCCCCGCTTTATATGCAGCCATGGATAAGTTAAAACACAAACGTAACAATTTCTCACATAAGTTGTAGTTCCGTTCTCTGTTTGATTGTGTATATACCGAAATGCACAGTACCGAGATCTCTTGCATTAATCCCGGTTAATCTATGAAGAGAATTTTTTGCACTCTTACACTTAAGGGAGACATTATATGCTAGTGCTTTGAAAAAGCATTGACCGCTGATAATACTTCGATATTCCGAGTCGTATTAAGGAAAGCATAACTGCGGGATGTAGTTTGGCTCTCAATGGGGGAAGACATCACGTTCCGCAAGAATAATATGCGTAAGCATGTGAGGTCACGTCTAAGACAAAAAAAAAACTGAAGCGTTCTGTGGTTCTAATGCGGGCGAAAGAAATTCGCCTATAAGCTTAAGAATTTGGAGGCCACTTTAGAAAATATAAGTCTAGCCAGACGATGGCTACGGCAAAGGGCAAGCGCAGCGTTCGAAAATGCAGAATACCAGCATAATACTCGTGTCGTAAAGTTTCACGTATAACCTCCAATGTAATTTAGTGAGTAAACTTCTCGCAAAGCAAGGAAAGTGGCACAATACCACGCACGAACAGATGGCCGACGTTCAATTGTGAGTCTGTCGGGTTATCCTAGAAATCGAAATATTAGAGTAATAAGTTTAAATGGTAAAGAGAGACAATGGATGATGAACACTAAAACCACAGTTTATGCAGGTAGCTTCTGCCCTTACACATGTGGAAGAAGGCGAAGAAATAAATTTCGGCAGTACTTACCGCTTCGAGTATTATCACACGGCACGTTCTCTGAGGCGTACTGTGAGCCTGCAGTTTGTGCTCACTGCAGACACTCACGACGTGTAATCACACCTGCTTCTCGATGTCGGGTATTCGCAATGAAGTAGTTCACGTCAGCAATGAAAGCATTCTAGCACTCGTATGATTAGGTATTTAAAATATTTCGGAGAATCAATTCACGTCTTGAAAACCAGTCATGACAAATGTATTCTGCCTGCGGCTAATCTTTCTTTTTAATTTCCTGAAAGACTGACAACCTTCTAACACCGCAGCTGGTATTAAATAAAGGTAAGTGGTCGAGGGCTTAATAATGTATGCAAGAAAATAAATCTTAAGGTACTGTTAAAATTATTGACACAGAATTTTACAAGGATAAATTTTATTTCTGTTGCTTTGTTTCTCCTTCAAGCTTTTGTCATTTGCAACCGTTGTCTTTTATTTTCGTTGAGGTTCCCGTAGAGGGATACGGTTATTTCTCGTTGACCACTTGCGTTTTTCGTTGTAATATTTCCAAGATAAAAATGTCATTAAGATACAGGCCTCATTACATACCAAAAGCAGGTAAAAATAAGTTTTCGCATACCGAAAGTTGGCGTGGTAGCTGGAAATGCGTAGTAATTGCTTCCGGTGGCGACTGCTTCTCAATGTCACCGCCAGATTGTGCTGAACGGCACCGTTAGGTGAAGCTCATCGCAAATTTTGTCGGCGTTGGTAAATGGGTCCAACGCAACACAGCCAACGATGAGCGAATCGACGAGTTGTTGCTCTTGGTCGCCCACTCCTTGTCGGCAAGTCTACCGTCGCGGTTGCGGTAGGCCTTAAAAGGAAGCTCGGGGCCAACTCCAACGCGGCCGATTCAAATACATGTAAAACGCAAAAACGGACGGACGGAAAAAACTTTAATGAGCAAAGGACCTGCGAGGTTGCAGCCCGGGCTCAGGCCACCCGGACAGTATGTGCGGTGAGGCATAGCCTTTCCACCGCTGCCCGGGCTTTATCGTGTAGTTCCGAGCTAGTCAGAGCACTCAGTCATTGCTCCTCGAGGACAAGGACGAGGCCGGGCAAGGACGACGAGAGGCGCACCGCGCGAGCCAAAGCCCTAGCCCGGAAGCTGGAAGAGAACCCCAGGGTTCTCTACGCGGACACCTCGCTCCGAAAACACAGTGACCGTGCAGCGGTGGTGGTTACATCCTAGCCTACAGAAGCTTCTGCAGGGGGGTAATTTCCTCCGCGACCCGAACCATTCTAGCCAAGCACAAGCCTCCGGGAAGAGCCATAGAGCTCGTGGGAGTCCCGCCTCACTCGCAGGTAGTAGGCAACACCGTCGCCGACTACCATGCCCGAGAGATGTCAATCTGGGCCGAGCACGAGCAGGAAGAGCCACCGCACCCGGTTACCAGCTTTCGGGACATTACCCGGATGTACCGCGAGGAAAGGTGCAGACTGCCAGAACCGCACCCCAAACTCACCAGGCAACAACAGACGATCCTGCGTGTACCCGCGTGTACCCTGCGGAATACGATATGCTCTGTCCTTTTTAGAGAAGAGAAAAGGGCACCCTGCCGCATGTCTTGGCATAGTGCACAGAACTGAAGACCCCCCTTCCTCCGCTTCCAACCAACACCCCCAATCACCAACCACTTGAGCGATGGGAGACTTTGTTATCCAGCCCCACCCTACCGATTCAGCTCGCAATGACGGACAGGGGCCAAGAGCTGCTGGAAACATATGGGTCCCGTAACTAGGGAACCACCTCGTCTGGTGCCTGCGTTCACCATCGATTTATTTCGGGCCCAATAAATGTTGCTTCATTATCATCCTCGAGAAGGTCCGGTTCTATGTTGTCCTCTACATATATCGATCTGATCTTTGTGCACTTCCACAAGATGTGTGCCATATCTGCGTGTTCGTGCTTGCAGAGCTTGCAGCTCGCGTCTGGGTATTGTGTTGAATTTACTCTGTTTAAATGTACTGGATTTCGGAACGTTCTGGTTTGCAAACTTCTCCAATCTGCTTCTTGAGACCTGTCAAGTTGTTTGTGGGGTTGTGGGTATGCTTCTTTTTGTTTCGTATGGTGTGTCAGTATGTCGTGGTACGTGACCAGTCTGTCCCTCTCGTCGTTCATTGCTACTTCGTCGTTGTTGCCTCCTCCGTGTTCTCCATCGCCTCCGCCGCAGTCCTTCCCTCTTCCCCGGGGGTTGCGAGGTGTTGAGCCGTCAGTGTCCGAGCCGCGATGGGTTAGTTCTCGCCCGGCTCGGTGGGCCTTCTCGTTGAGGTTGGGAAGGCCATTCGTGGTATCTTCTCCCATATGTGGCGGGATCCATTTGAGGTATTTAGGTGTTATTTTGCCGTTCTTGAAGCCTTCTGCTCTGCTGTTGAGGATTTTGGCCATAACAGTGGAGACCCAGCCCTTTTTGAAGTTCCTAACAGCCGTCTTGGAGTCGCTGATTATTGTTTTGTCTTGTTGCCGACCGTTGATTACAGCCACTGCGATTGGCGTTTCTTCCGCTGCCTTCGACGATCTGGCTCCTACGGAGCCCGCAGTCACAGTCTTTCCTTTCGTCCATACGACCGCGATTGCGAAGAGGGAGTTACCTTTGTCAGCGCCGACACCCCCATTGTCGTCCCGGTTTCGGGGGTGCCGGGCGGCGTCTACGAAGAGCATCCCCTCCTGCGCGCCGTGGTTCTTGACAATCGTTTTCGTGCGGCATTTTCTCCTCTCGACATTGTGCACGAGGTGCATATTCTTCGGGATATTTTCCGTGTTTATTGTGGCTCGAACGTCTGGGTGAGTCTGCGTCTTGGGGCCATTCAATTTGTGGCGATCTTTTCCATGATTTCCCGGCCCACTTTGCTTCCCGAGTCTTTCGAGTTGCGCTATCCTCTGTGCTTCCACGATTTCCTTCACCGTGTTATGTACCCCAAGTTGTAGTAACTTTTCGTTTCTTGTGTATTAGGGGAGACCGAGCGCCGTTCTGTACGCTTTTCTAATGAGCTCGTCAATCTTGTCTTTCTCAGCCTTGTTCTGTAGCAGTGGACGAACACCGCCACGTACGCGACGTGGCTGATCGCGAAGGCCTGAACGAGCCGTACGACGTTTCTTTCTTTAATGTCCCTCCTGTTGTTCAAGACTCTCTGTATTGGCCGAATGGTCGCCGTAACTTTCTTTTCCAGGCGCGTTATAGTTACCGCGTTGGTTACCCATGGCTCCGACCATGGGTATCTCCGTGCCTTTTCTCGTGGTTAATCCGATTCCCCTTTTGTGCAGTTCCGCTACGTCTCTGGACTGTTTGCCTAGCCTCCTGGGACGGTGGAGCTGCGGTTCCGATTTCTCACGCGAGCATTCTAGTCCGTTGCCCTCCAGATAATTTTCGATTGCGTCCACCGCCCCTTGAAGTCTGTTCTCCATGTCGCCTTCGCTTGCGTCCTTCGTGGTCCAAATCGTAATGTCGTCTGCATAAACGGTGTGATTAATGCCTTCTATTCGCTCCAGCTTTTCCGATAGTCCGATCATGACGAGGTTAAACAGCATCGGTGACACGGCGGACCCTTGTGGTGTGCCAGCTCTGCCCATGTCCACCTGGATGCTCTCTTTCTTGTCGAGTCTAATTCTGGCCGTTCTTCCCGTAAGGAAATTTAGGATATAATTATACGTTCGTTCGCCCAGGCCGAGTTGCGCGATTCTGTCGAGGATGACCGCGTGCTTGACCCTGTCGAAGGCCTTCTATAGATCGAGTCAAAGCAAAAAGAATTTTCTGAGAGAACTCCTGAACCGATTTTAACGAAATTTGTAGCATTTGAGAGAGGAAGGTACATTCTAGTGACTGTTGGAAGCAGAATTTAGATTGAGGGTGTGAATTTTGTTAAACAGATATTTAAGTATTCGGAAGGTTGAGAAAAATATAAGCACGAAGTTTACAAATTAATAGCTCTGCATTAAGAGCACACATCGCGGTTCTGTAAACGGCATTCATTAGATCACTGAAAGCGAACAAATTGGATATGTCATCTTGTATCTTACGTGAATTTGTTACGTTGTCTACAAGGGTTCTGCAAAAGCTGTATTTCCATATTACTGCATTTTTTTTCAAGATTCATGTGTAACATATAAATTTTGTACGCGTCAAAGATACCATTAGATGTAATGTACAGATTTGTGATATGGTTCTTCATTGCTGAGTAACAGAGTTCTCAACTTGATACTTTCGCTTTCAGAAAATTTTCGTTTAATGCCATTTTTTTACGAAACATTTACGATCTATATCAAAAATTAGAAACGAACAGTCACTGGATTTTAAGTTTTTCCTTTACATACAGCAAACCTCGCCAAATTTGGTGCAGTGGTTGCCGAGAATAAGGAATTCTCCTTTTACATGTATTTAGATAGGAGCACCCGAGCTGCAGCTTCCTCTTAATTATGCTCACTTATATCTTTGACCTCTCTACCAGGTGGTATATCGCGTTGCGACATTCCCTTAAGTAACAGCTCCGCAATACGATTTTGTTCGTACAACGACATGTGACGCACCGTATTTGATAAAAAAAAGGTTTCAGTTATGCCCTAAAGGTGAACCATCGTTACCGTAGCAAATTAATGGACAGCTAGCTATACGAAGTAAGGATAGCGGTTTTGTCGGCCGTATAAAACTGTGAGCATTGACATATTAACTAAAATAACAAGCATGGGGTCACGCTCACACAAAGAAACATTAACACATCTCACTCTATTGCAGCAGAAACTCGCTGTCTAAACATTGGAGCGATGAAACGCGGCAGCAGCAGCGAGCGAGATGACCTTCATGCTGCGTCTCGCTTCCAACGCGAACTAAGCCGCGAAAGCACAGCGCGCGCCGGACTCTTCCGCCGTCGCAGATGGCTTTCGACATAAAGCGGTCCGCGCGAACTGCCGTAATAGAACGCTCCCACTCTCCCTGCCCTCCGCCTGGAGCCTTGTGCGGAAAGGAAAATGGCGCGCACCCTCCCCGCTTTCGTGCCTGCGTGCGCGTGATTAAGCTTTGATCGCCGGCTCACCCTCGCAAGCCTTCACCCAGTTCACTCGCAAATACGGCGCACGGCGTGCGGCCACGATTTTATCGCCCTTGGATTTTATGCGGAAGCTCACGGCGACGGCAGAAAGGAGCCTGGTGTGTCTGTACCTGCTATCGCAATAAAACGAACTGAAGGGCTACTAATCGTTCTATGCCAATATCAGAAAGTATTTCCCAACTTCATTGCAGGGAATCTTAGGAACCTTTCCTATCGTGCGTTATTATAAGTGCTCGTCTATGCGCTACCCTTGGAGCGACAACGGTGATAGAATGTTGGTTAGAACTTCTGACGGATGACCAGTTCTTTGAAGGAGTCGATACAAGATGTAAGGCACAATCCTTACGCCTCCCACTGCTTTTCATAAGTGGGCATCACTGCCGTTCACGGGAAGACCAGCACGGACCGAATTGAAAAAAGCTGGTGCTCCACGGAAAACCTGTGCATGCCTTTAGAAATGAAGGTTAGTTTGCTGAATTTTTTTCATGCCCTTTTCCTTCTGTTATCAGCGCTCGCATAAACTATAACGAAAAGTCTATTTTCATAAAAAGTGAAGCACGACAGCACCAACATTATTACGACAAGCTTTTAGAGAATTGGAAAATTTAATCAATAAATATTTAGGGGCAACATAGCGATCAGAGACGGAACACATAGTGGTGTAAGTATCGCGCTACAAATGCACAGTACAGTGAGCAGCGGAAGAGGGGGACGATTTAGCGTCACTGGGGAGGAGGGGGCTCGAGCCGCCGAGCCCGCATCTGTAGACGGCACCCATGGGTCTGCCAGTGGGGTATTGCGTGGGAGATGTGGGCAGATGTCTCCGTTGTTTAGCATGAGTGTATTGCATACCATGTGATGCACCAGTGTTCCGCACGCGACTTTCGTAAAAGCGAATTGTCCTTTCTCGTAGCTTCGCCTCTTCCCTACTTTCGCGCATTTCACCTGTTAACGCAATTTTGGTATTTGATTTAGGAGAGTAACACGTGTTCGTAGGTTACGTTTTGCAGCTGCTGCCATCCGACTAAAATGGTAGGCGCTGCTGCGTGCCGTGGCGTCATAACAGTGTCAGTATGCAAAGGAAGTACGGAAAAAGTTTCTTTCGCATCACACGGGACAACATGTTTGTTATGATCCCAGTTTTCAGATTGCTGTTTGCCTTCTCCAATGTAAAGACAGTAATTGAAGTAGTTCTACAGTGGTTTATGCTTTAATCAGTCAATGAACGCTGCTGATAGACAATAAATAAATGTTCGGGACGTAGTTTGGGAAGTAGAACTAGTAATGAATATTTCTCTATTTTAGCAAATCGAGCATGCAATCACTTCACCTAATTATGCAACATCTTTATTATGTAGTTTTGTGCATGGTGGTTACGGTGTTTCATGTGTTTTAGTTGAAGTTTTCGTCGTTCCAAAACAATTATCATGCATTATGAAACATTTGTGTGACAATTTCAGAGCAGCATGGTGGGGTAATTTTAGACCGCATCTCTTAGGACACCGTTCACCGGGTTGCGCGTCAGCCTACCTGGAAGCGCTCTTTAAGGGTGGTGACAGCCTTTCTGAGGGTACTTGCCGCGGTCAGCCGAATCGGCGGGTGAAACTTTTCGACAAATTATAAGGTGTGGGAGACAAATGGGCGAAATACCAGCCGACAGGCCACGTTTCCCACAACCCTAGGTCACGTGAAACTAACTTCCTTTAATAAGCTTTGGCGTCAGCGGCCACATACGTATAGCGTGTCTGAGCGCCGTACACGGCACGTCTATGTTTTAGTTGAACAGCCTATGTAAGCGCAGTCTTTATTACAGCACACTCCGAAGAAACACCCTTCAAACCGGAGGGCAACAACAATGCTTAATGCAGTTCAATTTCGTGGCGTGAAAGAATGAATGAAACCACGTTTATTTCAGTTCTTGGCGTGAGATAATACTGCCACGAACGGCCCACCGTGCCTTACAACTTGTTGCTGCATACGTGTCGCAAGACATGCAATAGAAAAAAAAAAGAATTTCGATGTGGTAAAAGAAAAGGAAGACCCCTTTTGTGTATTAGCGACGTACGCAGGTTTCGTGGGCTCGTTGGTGTAAAACAAAATTAAAGAAATTTAGTAGATCGCGTGCCAACATGGGTACATCAGCACGTGACAAAAAAAGAATGCAGGAATCTGCTGTGACTTCTATCGAGATTGTGGACTAAAATATGTACTCACCAAATTTGGCGGTAAATAACGACCAAAGTTTTATTGTTGTGACCACCCTACAACAGCGCTAACATGTAGGCACCCTATAGCGCGAACGCGTTCGTGCCACTGCTGAACACATGCTCTGGCTGTGCACTGCCAACGCGAGCACGGACTTTCCCGACCAGTCTTCTTGGGAATCAGCGCTCAGCACAGAGCTCATCGCTCAGCTCAAGGCTGTCCAGAGGGCCCGGGCCGTCGCCGAAGGACTCTGTCTACCGGCCCCCACCTGGGTGGAGCCGCCGGATTGATTTCCCCTCAGGACCTAAATAAAGTTCTAACTCACTCACTCGTGCCACTGCTCTCGCGTTCCTCATCGTCTTCTTCAAATGCTGGCCGCGATGCCGCTCGTCTTGCCAGAGTTCCCCCCCCCCCCATACTGCTTTTCGCTCTACGAAAAAGCAGACGACACTGGCCCTGTGCCAGACGATGCGGTTATTTGGGTCTGAAATTATTTGTATCAGTATATCGAGAAATAAAAACGCAGATGAAGTTGCGCTCAAATTGCGAATTAGGCAGTATCGTAATTATCGAACGTCTTTTTTTTCCGGATAGAGATGGTGTACTTTTTGCCTAAATATGTCGCAGCTGGTTATTGCAAACACTTGTGGATGCTTCTGATGGGATACCATTGAAGCATTTAATCGTTTTTGTTTGACTGATTCACTGATGCGCTGCCCGTGGCACGTACGCAGGTCGATGGCAAGGGCTTCTTTTTTGCAGGACAAACATTTTTGTTAGCGCTTTGACTTTCCATGGTTATTGATTTCACTGAAACGAATACTAAACATTCACGCATAATGATGCCTTAATTATCTCCGGCAGTACTATCTAATTAATGTTGGAGCAATGCCTCCTCCATTAGTAACTCAGAAGGCGCAGTTGGTTAGCCTGAGTGCTCATTCACTTACTATATTTGTTATTTTTTTCTGTCTGCTTTCTTTCTCGATCCTCCTCTCAGATTAAGAATTTCTGCTAGGTAAACTCCTTCCCACGATTCTTAGTTGATATCCCGCATTAACTACGTGCAATATGTGCGCATCATCGTCCTCGTTATCCTCTTCGCTCGCGTGACCTTCTGCAGTCGGCAATGAAGCAATCGAAGAAGCAAGAGAAGAAGAAACCAGCTACAGCAGCGTTGAGGCAACGAGAGAACATCATTATGAAGCCAGAGCCTTCATCGCAATCTTCAACGGCGGCGGTAAGTTATCCCAGAAATTGCATGACAGTTTTATACTTCTTTAATTCGCTACTTCCGAGAAAATTGTGTGTGATATTATGAAATGATCCCGATAAAAGAGTGACAGCAAGCTTTGGCGTTCAACTGCGTATCCTCAGACGATGTTCTAAGCATTTGTGGGGCCACATGCTGGTAGACAAAGCACACGCGATGACGGCTAGGGCCCTAAAACGTGAAACTATCCCAATTTGTTTTTGTGCTAAATCGGCCATTAGCCTTGCATGATAGGTCAGGATGGTTCGGGTTGAGCCCGTATGGGCGGTTGCCACACCCATATGGGCTAACCCCGAACCATTTTTACCTATCGTAGAGGGCTCATGGCCAATTTGGAATCAAAACAGCTAGAATAGTCGGACGTTATACCGGCGTCTTGTCAGCTGTGAGGGTCTGCTAGAACGAGCAGGATGCTAAGTGCTACCGCCGGCGTTGCAGGCGACGCACCTCAACGGTCCACGATCCACGAGACGAGGGTTACTGAAAACCGTTAGCGTCTGAAGCCTTGAAGTGTACCGTCCGTCGAAGCAGCCCGCTGCAAGTGCAGTGATGCAGCATGCATACATCTGCACACCAGGAACTCCATTGTTAGCGCGCGAAATGCTCGCGCCAGCAGCAAGAAATGTGTATCTATAATTGTTCTGCGCGCATCGCGAATGCACGGCCAGAATTTTCCTTCAAGAGGGAAGCGAGCCTTCGTTACTTTTATTGCTTTCTCTTTCACTGACCCCCCGCGGACTCCGAGCTGTGCGCGAAAGAAAGGGCCCGCTCCCACCGTTCGGTTCCTGGAAGTGTCCCAGTGACAAGGCTTCGGGGTGTCAGGTGTTGTTTCCCGGGCCTGGGGGCGGCGACGGGGATAAAAACCGCGGTTGGAAAAGCGCGGGACGGGCAGACTCGCCCCACCGGCCCTAGAGACCGGGCCACTTTTTTACGGGCTAAAACGGAACGTATTGTGTATTTTTGACTTGCTTTTCTGACCTTATTAGTGTAATTAAAGTTTGTTTTAAATGTTCAATTGCGTTCGACCCGTTATCTAGCTCGACAGCGGACGCTTTGATCCCGTCAAGTGCGATCCGCAAGGCAAGCATAATAATAATAAACGCTGTCGTGGCTAGTTCGAAGCGATGTGTGAGCGGAGCCTTGACGATGCGCCCACTTGGTTTCACCCGTTTTGCAGCCAAAGCACTGGGCGTCTTTGGAGACCTAATCCTCCATGCGGGCCCCAGGTGTGGCATTGGTACCGTGATTGTATGGGGAGGCAATAGGCGCCGTGCGTGTTTATACTATGGCGACATAATTATTGGCCCTATCATCATCATCATCATCAGCCTAGTTACGCCCACTGTAGGGCAAAGGCCTCTCCCATACTTCTCCAACTACCCCGGTCATGTACTAATTGTGGCCATGTTGTCCCTGCAAACGTCTTAATGTCATCCGCCCACCTAACTTTCTGCCGCCCCCTGCTACGCATCCCTTCCCTTGGAATCCAGTCCGTAACCCTTACTGACCATCGGTTATCTTCCCTCCTCATTACAAGTCCGGCCCATGCCCATTTCTTTTTATTGATTTGAACTAAGATGTCGTTTACCCGCGTTTGTTGCCTCACACAATCTGCTCTTTTCTTATCCCTTAACGTCACACCCATCATTCTTCTCTCCATAGCTCGTTGCGTCGTCCTCAATTTCAGCAGAACCCTTTTCGTAAGTCTCCAGGTTTCTGCCCCATATGTGAGTACTGGTAACACACAGCTGTTATACACTTTCCTTTTGAGGGATAGTGGCAACCTGCTGTTCATGATTTGAGAATGCCTGCCAAACGCACCCCAGCCCATTCTTATTCTTCTGGTTATTTCAGTCTCATGATCCGGATCCGTGGTCACTACCTGCCCTAAGTAGATGTAGTCCCTTACCCCTTCCAGTGCTTCGCTACCTATCGTAAACTGCTGTTCTCTTCCGAGCCTGTTAAACATTACTTTAGTTTTCTGCAGATTAATTTTCAGACCCACCCTTCTGCTTTGCCTCTCCAGGTCAGCGAGCATGCATTGCAATTGGTCTCCTGAGTTACTAAGCAAGGTAATATCATCAGCGAATCGCAAGTTGCTAAGGTATTCTCCATCAACTTTTATCCGCAATTCTTCCCACTCCAGGCCTCTGAATACCTCCTGTAAACATGCTGTGAATAGCATTGGGGATATCGTATCTCCCTGTCTGACGCCTTTCTTCATAGGGATTTTGTTGCTTTCTTTGTGGAGGACTACGGTGGCTGTGGAGCCGCTATAGATATCTTCCAGTATCTTTACATATGGCTCATCTACACCCTGATTCCGTAATGCCTCCATGACTGCTGAGGTTTCGACTGAATCAAACACTTTCTCGTAATCAATGAAAGCTATATATAACGGTTGGTTATATTCTGCACATTTCTCTATCACTTGATTGATAGTGTGAATATGGTCTATTGTTGAGTAGCCTTTACGGAATCCTGCCTGGTCCTTTGGTTGACAGAGGTCTAAGGTGTTCCTGATTCTATTTGCGATTACCTTAGTAAATACTTTGTAGGCAACGGACAGTAAGCTGATCGGTCTATAATTTTTCAAGTCTTTGGCGTCCCCTTTCTTATGGATTAGGATTATGTTAGTGTTCTTCCAAGATTCCGGTACGCTCGAGGTTATGAGGCATTGCGTATACAGGGTGGCCAGTTTCTCTAGAACAATCTGACCACCATCCTTCAACAAATCTGCTGTTACCTGATCCTCCCCGGCTGCCTTCCCCCTTTGCATAGCTCCTAAGGCTTTCTTTACTTCTTCTGGCGTTACCTGTGGGATTTCGAATTCCTCTAGGCTATTCTCTCTTCCACTATCGTCGTGGGTGCCACTGGTACTGTATAAATCTCTATAGAACTCCTCAGCCACTTGAACTATCTCATCCATATTAGTAACGATATTGCCGGCTTTGTCTCTTAACGCACACATCTGATTCTTGCCTATTCCTAGTTTCTTCTTCACTGTTTTTTAGGCTTCCTCCGTTCCTGAGAGCCTGTTCAATTCTATCCATATTATAGTTCCTGATGTCCGCTGTCTTACGCTTGTTGATTAACTTAGAAAGTTCTGCCAGTTCTATTCTAGCTGTAGGGTTAGAGGCTTTCATACATTGGCGTTTCTTGATCAGATCTTTCGTCTCCTGCGATAGCTTACTGGTTTCCTGTGTAACGGAGTTACCACCGACTTCTATTGCGCACTCCTTAATGGTTCCCATGAGATAGTCGTTCATTGCTTCAACACTAAGGTCCTCTTCCTGAGTTAAAGCCGAATACCTGTTCTGTAGCTTGATCCGGAATTCCTCTAGTTTCCCTCTTACCGCTAATTGATTGATTGGCTTCTTGTGTACCAGTTTCTTCCGTTCCCTCCTCAAGTCTAGGCTAATTCGAGTTATTACCATCCTATGGTCACTGCAGCGTACCTTGCCGAGTACGTCTACATCTTGTATGATGCCAGGGTTCCCGCAGAGTATGAAGTCGATTTCATTTCTAGTCTCACCATTCGGGCTCCTCCACATCCACTTTCGACTAACCCGCTTGCGGAAAAAGGTGTTCATTATCCGCATATTATTCTGTTCTGCAAACTCTACTAATAATTCTCCTCTGCTATTCCTAGAGCCTATGCCATATTCCCCCACTGACTTGTCTCCAGCCTGCTTCTTGCCTACCCTGGCATTGAAGTCGCCCATCAGTATAGTGTATTTTGTTTTGACTTTACCCATCGCCGATTCCACGTCTTCATAAAAGCTTTCGACTTCCTGGTCATCATGACTGCATGTAGGGGCATAGACTTGTACCACCTTCAATTTGTACCTCTTATTAAGTTTCACAACAAGACCTGCCACCCTCTCGTTAATGCTATAGAATTCCTGTATGTTACCAGCTATTTCCTTATTAATCAGGAATCCGACTCCTAGTTCTCGTCTCTCCGCTAAGCCCCGGTAACACAATACATGCCCGCTTTTTAGCACTGTATATGCTTCTTTTGTCCTCCTAACCTCACTGAGCCCTATTATATCCCGTTTACTACCCTCTAATTCCTCCAATAATACTGCTAGACTCGCCTCACTAGATAGCGTTCTAACGTTAAACGTTGCCAGGTTCAGATTTCAATGGCGGCCTGTCCGGAGCCAGGTATTCTTAGCACCCTCTGCAGCGTTACAGATCTGACCGCCGCCGTGGTCAGTTGCTTCGCGGCTGCTGGGGACTGAGGGCCGGGGTTTGATTGTTGTATTCATATAGGAGGTTGTGGCCAAGTACTGCACCAGGGTGGCCAATCCTGCTCTGGTGAGAGAGTGCGTTACCGGTTCTGGTCACCGGGATCAGGCCGCACTCCAGGCCTGTTTGTGCAATTTCTCAACACACGTTTTTTTTTTTTTTGTATTTCCCGGAGGAGAATTGCGCGGCACCGGGATTTGAATCACGGTCCTCTTGCACTGGAGACGGATACTCTACCGTCCCCGCAGGAGTTAAATTAAAAATTGAATTATGGTGTTTTGCGTGACAAAAACCACTTTCTGATTATGCACGCCGTAGTGGAGGACTCCGAAAATTTCGACCACCTGGGGTTCTTTAACGTGCACCTAATTCTAAGTACACGGGCGTTTTCGCATTTCGCCCCCATCGAAATGCGGCCGCCGTGGCCGGGGTCCGATCCCGCGACCTCGTGCTCAGCAGTCTAACACCATGACCGCTGAGCAACCACGGCGGGTCCCGCAGGAGTTGTACGCCTCATTTAACCTACAGTGGCGCCCTATTTGATCAGTCAAGGTGGACCAATCTGAGCTCGGTTATACCGCATGGATGGCACTCGGCTAGAGAACCTGGTATTTATGACCTGCACATGTGTGGCCACACATAATTGAGGATATATAATTTTTTTTTAGGAGGGTTTCCGTACAGTGATAAAAGGAAGGAAAATACCTTTAAAAAAAAAACGTGATTTGAACTCGTGATCCTTCAATGTTGCCCGGAAAGGTAGCTCAGTCGGTTGGTTCGTCAAGCCAGCGGTTACTTTCAAGCGCTATAGCTCCTGCTCCGAGCCTCATACTTATGTGGAAAGGGGCTGGTGTTGTCCGCGACAGTCGATTTTGAGTGGTTGGAAGGCATAATTTCTTGGAAAAATGGCCGCCAGAGGAGCAGCGTGAACTCGAGCGGCTTTAGAGACTAGGAAAACTGCCTTAAAGTGTTTAGAATTGAGGGGTAGTTCCGTTAACAAACTATAACACGGCAATCAGCACTCGAATATAATTATAACCCTAATAATAATTGTAAATATTCATCTCATATATAGTATCTAAAGCGCGCGCTGTTTCTTGCCTCTGCGTGTAGTAGTTAAGAGAGCCAGTTTAAGGGCGGAGAAGAGGGAGGGAAAAGAAAGCAAACTTGCAGCGCCGTGGTTTTAAGGCGCAATCGCCCTATGAAACGGAAAAAAGATTGGGCTACACATAAGCTTCGCCTTTAAAAGTGGAACGACATAGCATTAAAAGATCATTGACTGCGTCTCACACTTCCCGGCAGCTGCAGCTTATGTAACCGTAAGGTTTATGAGGGGCAGAAATGGTGGAAAAGGGGTTTATGTTTGAGTTGCCGCGTAAGGGAATTATGTTTTCTGGTATATTAAAATTACAGTGTTATGCTATCACGTCTGTAGGTTGTGTTTAGGTTGTACTTTACAATTTTTCTCACGTATCCTAATTTGAGGAATTAACTTAGTTCAGTAATGTCTCTGTGCAGGGAAGAAACGACAAGCGCTCGTGCAGAACTGCCGATTGTGTGCGGACCTAATGTGGAAAAAGCAACGAACACACGCAAAGCAGAGAGATAGAAGACGAAAAAGCAAGAAAGAAATATTGTGGCTACAGTCTAGGCATTTAGATACGGGTCGAAAAAATAATAAATGGAACATTCAACCTGCCGAGATATAGAGCACACGGGAAGCCCTAATTATTCATGAACAAAATTCTTGCGATGCAGAATGAGCAGTAATTCATGAGATGCAACGCCGCCGCCACTGCCGCGGTGCCAGTCATTCACACATGGCAACGGAGGAATTCATTCGCAAATTACAAAGTACGCGTGCTTACTAGCAAATTAAACACTGTGACAACATTTTGGACGTATTATTGGGGCACGTTCTCGCCCAAACGGCACGCAAATCAATTTACGCGGTGTTAGTGCTTTGTATCGGGGTTTGTGGTTCGGAGTCGCGCGCCACCACTAGAGCGCCTTAATGTGGCAGCTGCTCTGTACTATATACCAGGTCGTTGCACTAAGATGACTCTGCAGAGCCCCGCCATCATTCATCTCTATCGGTGAGAGTTGCTTGTTGGTGAGGAGATGAAGTCGGGATATTGATGATATATGAGCAGGTTTATTTGACACATCTAGTAGTGGCATTACAGTGCACAGCTTCTTGGTTATGGCGGGCCTTAACATTTTCGTCACTTATGGGAGTCTAATGAGTGATGGAAATCTCAGCCGCCCACAAGAGTGAATCCCACTAAATGTCGAAGCACTTCACAGGTTTTAGTACACAACGCACGCGGCAGCCCAACTTTACCGGATTGAAGCTTTCGTTTTCCCTTAGTCACTAGCGAGGGAACTGAATGTCCTTATTCCGGACAATCGGAACGGTTTGATTGGTCGCAGCACCCCACCCACAATGTGCAGCAATTTCGGTGGTCTCCAGCTTTCACATATCGGTGCAATCTCGAGGTAATCCGGAAGCAGGGGCTCACACCGTTCATGCGGATGTCGCTCACATTGGCTCGTTGCTGATATTAGTGGACGCTCTGTGAAAGTTGGCTTGTTAGGGATTTCAGGAGTGAGGCCCCGACGGCCTTTACCGCTTCTACAGACTGGGATGGTTGCTTTCACATAAAAACCCGTGTCTTTCTTTTCCAGTCAATAGTCAGCTCCGGGCGCGAGGACGTACGTTGAACTCACTTTCGCCTAGGCTGGCGACGGTGAAACGGTTGCTTTGCAGGAGGTACAAAAAAAAATTATCTCGCGGTATTGAGACGCAATAGCGAGAGGGCGTGAGACGCTTTCTGAGACACACCCGGCGTTCAATGCTCCTGTCACCTAGCGAAGCGCAAGGTTGCCTTAGGTGAAGCACTTCGCTTGGTGTTAAAGACCATTATCGTGATAGCATCGGTCAGTTGGTTGTTCATCTTAATTCGCGTGCGAACAACGCTAAGAACACGGACGAAAGCAAAGGCACTTCGAAAAGGAAAATTCGAGCTCTTCTATGAACCTCTTTGACCGCTGTAAACCTCGCAGCAATTTTCTATGAACCTCTTGTATGAATCGATTTTGATCAGGCTTCAATAAATCGCGGGGCCTGTTGTTAAGACGTAGCACGCGAGGCCGAAAAGGCTGCGCCGCAGACTCAGCGACTTGATATCTACATAATTGGCGTCTCTCAATAGTGGCTCCAGGTGGAGCGCCATCAGCTGCGTCAGGCGTTGTACATTTATGCTTGTGTCACAGGTGCAGTTCTGATTGTGTTGGGGGCCGATCCAGATCAAGCTTGACCCGGATCGGGTGTCACTGTCGTTTGCGATCGCGATCCTGCGGGATCCAGATTTGGGCGATCGCGATCCATGAATCGCGATCAGGCGCCTTATCGCGATAGCAGGCTGACGTCGGCGCCCTCTAGCGCCGTATTCTGAAAGCGCAAAAGCATGAAGCGATTGCAGCTGAATAGAAAAAAAATAAATCTTTAAGAAACATTTTACCACCAATAAAAAGCTGCTAAATTGAAATACTATCCCATTTTAACCACTTTTGCAAATCTGAATTTGTAGCCAATACAGTATGCAGTTCTGAGAGTTCCTGACGATCAGCAGACGATAACTTGATCCGGATCGTTGGATCCTGTAGCAGCGACCGCTGTTGAACGTGATCAAGATATACCATCGGTATCGGCCCCCATCGCGATCAGAAGCGTACGTGTGATACCGGTATTAGAATAGCCTGAAAGCGCGTGGAGTATCTTAGGAATGGTAACTTCACCTGGAAGTCTATGGCGCTGCACGGACGCGCCGGCGCTGGCATTTTAGCAGCAAGACGAAAAATTGAAACTTGCGTGCTTTATTTGTACTCCTGTAAAAATTATGCTATCACGAAGTAAACGGTAGCCGACTTTTGAAATACCGTAATTTTCTAGTTCAATTAAATTTTTCTTTATCATTCGTCTACCATAGAAATTATACCGTGTTCGCTGGTGCTTTCATTATTGCTGTTGTCTCTGTGTTTCCTCTTTTCATCGGTCAACAGTCGAATGCTGCAGTGTTCTCTGGAGCGCTTTATTGTCGACTTATGGGCGCCGCTATTTATTGCTGTTAACGAAAATGTTCTTAGTTTTGTGAGCAGTGACACCAAAACGCATGCTCGTAAAGCACCAAACGCATGCGAAGAACCATCTTCTTGTACACAATCGAGTGTAACAAAATACGTTAGATTGTTTGAGATGGAAAACGGCATTGCCAACAGCCCGTGGTAGCAGGAACCAGCTGCATACTTCTGCAAAGTACCTGATACGCAAGTCTTCCGCGCTCCGCAGGCAGAATCTCACATGAGCTCACAAAGGGAAAACCGCGACGTCGTCCGGCGCTATAAGGCATCGCTGTTGTTCTTGTGCCTTATCGGAGTGGCGCCCGGAGGACTAGGAGCTGGATTGGTGACGGCGCTGCTTAGCTGATCGTAGTCATCCGTTTATCAGGCGACAAACGACGTAGGTGCGAATTTTTCGTGGTCCTAATGGTGCCGGCCCGCCATCCAGTCTGACACATGTCGTACTATGGAATAGCTTCTGATTTGTGAATATTCAGTTCTTCATTCAATGGCTGCTTGCTTGGTCTGCGAACATGAACGCCTGGAATCTGGTACGCGTGTATATCTAATCGTTATTTATAGCCACCGCTACTACTGACCGGTAGCGTGCTTTCCTTTTTTCTTTGTTTTCTTTTTAGAGCAGGTGCTGTATAGCTCCACCTTTCAATGGGTCTGTAGTGTCCATAGGCAAAATTTCGGGAGGCACGCGAAGCGTGCGTCTCTGGGTTTCTTGCCGCACCAACTGATGGCGATCGTCTCCACGCATCCGTGGCAGAAGCGGCGCCGGCAGCGGGGAGGCAAGAAAAAAAAAAGAACCAGAAAGCTCGCCTTCCCCCATAGAGTTCGCCGCAAGCGTTTCCCGATAGAGATTACGGTTGCATAAGCTGCAGTTGCTGGAAGGCAGCAACAGTACGTAGCGTACGAAGGAGGGAGTGACGTAACTGCACTTTTCTTGCGTAAAAGGACACGTCTAGCAATTGATATGTGTTGCGACAGTGCTCTGCAGATGCCACGTATAGTGAGGGCTATATCGAGTCACGGTGAAAGTTTGCTTAAGTGCAATTCTATCCTCTACGATCCACTCTTTGTACGTGGGTAAAGCCGCGGCGCGAGCCCAGTCGCCTGCCTTTGAAACTTCTTAGGCTAATAATCACGTAAAATGCATGTGAATGTCGTCATCTGAATAATTTCAAGCTACGGCGCAATGGGTAATGGTTCTAGTGGCCGTTTACAGCTTCTCTGTGCAATCACATATACAGCATGGATTGGAGGCCAATTTTTTTTTGTGATGTCTTTTTCCTTTCTTTTTGTGCTGTGGCGTGGCAGAGTAGGAGTGGATGGGACTACGTTTAAGCTCGCATCAGAAAGACGGTCGTGATTTGCGTTGAGGCAGCCAGCAAATTCATCGCGTTCTGTGCATCTAACTGTTGGATGCAAGCGTCTAGTATATTAAACTCCTGGTGTTTTGCTATGTCAGCGAGTGTCATCGGCGAATGTCGTGTAGTTTTAAGGGTAGCAAAAATATCAGTTGCCAAAACGACAGCGGTGGGACGAAGTTTTAGGGGTCTAATTGTAACTGGCGATGATCATCTATGTCCAAGTCAGCGTCAATGAAGACATGTGCGGCAACTACATTGAATGCAGTAGAAGGGGCGCCCGGCATCACCTTTTTCGCGAGGCGCTCAACTTCGGAGGTTGCGCGTTCGGCTCCGTCATCGTCAATTTTTTTTTCGTGCGCTTTCATTTACACTTAGCGTATCATTTATAAACTACAGGTAAATCAGATATAATTGCACTCAAGCGGCGGGACACTTCTACGCAAATCCCGAGCAGATTTCTTAAAGAAGAGGAAACGCAGTCGCGTCAGCTCCGGCTGGGCAAAGCACCAAAATATATATATATATATATATATATATATATATATATATATATATATATATATATATATATATATATATATATATATATATATATTTCTATATATATAATCATAAGAAGCTAGCGAACCTTGATCTCTTTGTTTGTTTGCTTCTCATGGTTTGTTTAATAAACATCGGGACCCTCAGTTGCCCCCCATTCTTTTCGTTCTTCCATAACAAGGGTCTCGAATGAGGAAACATTGATACCTTCAGGTAGCATGTGCGCATGTATTGACCAGTTGCCTTCACATAGAAAGATCACGTTCTCGTGACGCCTGCGGCAGAAAGGATGTTCCACATCCGCCGCCAAGGTTTGTGAGTGGTGGCGCTGGCTACCACTTCCAAGATTAGTTCTACTAGTAACACATGAATACCCAAGAACGTGGATAGGGAAACCGCGCCGCGTTAGCTGAGTTGGTTAGAACATCACACGCGTAACTGAAGACGTGGGATCGTTCCCCACATGCGGCAAGTTGTTTTTTCATCCACTTTCATTGCCATTAATTTATCATTTCTTAAATTCAATTAGCAAGTAGAAGTAATTTCTCCTATGTGTTCCTTGGTGTTATTGTTTCGGGGCTTCTCATGATATGATTAACAAATATCGGGCCCCTCGGTTAACTCCCTTTCTTCTCGTTCAGACAAAAGCAGTATCGCACGCAAGGTAACGGGTAGGATTAACTCAGCACTCTCATGTTGTACTAAGTGGTGAAGAAACTAAACAGTCATCGTGAAGGTCACCGCTAATTATCGTGAATCAAAGCAAATAGCATAGAAAACTGCACTGTTGCCACAGGGCATGGCAATGCGCATCATTTTTCGTTCTTTTTCGTTTACATCCGGCGTATTATTTCTACCCTTCCAATAACGCTACAAAAATTTCCCTTGCGCTCTTCCTGACTTAATCGTCAGTTGATTAAGATTGATGTAGTGCACTGCATATATGTTGCTCAACCTGAAGATTTAATTGTTTTGCTTTAAACAAAAATTTATCCGATTAAATTTCGTCCGGTAAAGCATTGGCACATGCAGTACAACGAGCACTTCGTAACACACTTTTACTCGGATCGCCACATTGAAAAATTGGCGAAATTCGTGGTTTATTTGCAGTTTTTCTGAAATATATTATCTGAATAAAAAGAATAATTAGTGGGGCAAATCATACTGTGTACAACCTAATATATCGAATTTGAATTGAGAAATTATGTGGTGACATAATAGTCTCCCGCGCCCCACAGGCAGAATCTAACAGGAGCTCACAAAAGGAAGACCGCAGAGTTGTTTGGCGCTATAGGACATCGCCGTTGCTCTTGTGCCTTGTCGGAGTGGTGCCGGGAGGACTAGGAGCTGGATTGGTCACGACGCTGCTTAGCCCATCGTAGTCATCCGTTTATCTACCGACAGACGACGTAAGTGCGGATTTTCATGGACTTAATGATGAAAGTCTGCTTTCCAGTGAACCACGTGTTGTGCTAAGTATTACCTTCTGATTTGCGAATATTCAATTTTTCACTCGGTGAGTGCCTGCTTGCTCTGCGAGCGTGAACGCATCGGATGTGTGGTACGCGTGTAAATCTAATCGCTATTTATAGCCACCGGCACTGCTGACCGGTACCGTGCTTTCCTTTTTCTTCGTTTTATTTTTAGAGCGGGAGCTATAATTGGTTTGTCATGTCCGTAGGCAAAAGCTTGGGGGGCTCGTGCCGCGTGAGCCTCTGGGTTCCTTGCAGCCCAAGCAGATGGCGCTGGTCTCCGCGCATCCGCGGGAGGAGCGGTGCCAACCTGGCGTGAGAAAAAAAGAACCAGATAGCTCGCCTTCGCGCAAAGCGATCGCTGCCAACGCTTCCTGCTAAAGCTTACGGTTGCATAGGCTGCAGTTGCTGGGAGGCGGCAAATGTACGCAGCGTACAAAGTAGGAAGTGGTGTAACTGCACTTCTAGTACCCAGAAGAACCCGTCTAGCAATTGATATGCGTTTTGACAGTGCTTTGGAGAGGCCACATATAGTGAGGGCTGTACGAGTTGCAGTGAAAATTTAGTTAAGTGCATTTCTCTCCCCTCAGATCCACTTATTTGTAGGTCCACGAAGCAGCGGCGCAAGCCTAGTCTCGAGGCTTTGAAACACGTTAGGCTAATAATTAGGTTACATGCATGTGAATGTCGCCATGTGAATAATTTCAAGCCACGTCGCAATGGATAATCGTTCTAGATGCCATATTCAGCTTCGCTCTCCAACCACATACATAGAATGGATGGGAATCTATTTTTTTTTTCTTCATTTTTGTGTGATTTTTTTTCCTTGGATATTGCACAGTAGGAGCGGGTGGGACTACGTTTGAGCTCCCTTCAGAAACCTGCTCGTGATTGGCATTGAAGCCACCAGCAAACTGATCGCGTTCGTTGCATGTAACTGTTGGAGTGAGGCTTCTGGTATTTTTAACCTGTACGTGGTTTGTTATGTCATCGAATGTCATGGGAGACTGTCGCGTAGTTTGAAGGGTAGCGCACGTATCAGTAGCCAGAACGACAGCGGTTGGATCACGTTTTCGGGGTCTACGTGTTGCTGGCGATGATCATCTGAGTCCCAATGAGCTAGCCTCAATGAAAGCATTCGCGGCAGTTACATAAAATGTATTATAAGGGGCGCCCGGCAGCACCTTTCTCTCGAGGCGCTCAATTTCGTAGGTTGCGCGTTCGGCCCTCGCCATTGTCAGTTAGCTTTTTCGTCCACTTTCATTTGCACTTAGAGTATCATTTCTAAACTACAGTTAAAAGTCGCATATAACTTTTCGTATGCTTTTTTTGTCATAATTATCCATAGTCTTATGATTTTTGTAGTTTGCTGAGTGGCGCCAAGTTGCTCAAATTGAAGATTTTGTTTCTCGTTGTAGTAAAAATTATGCCGAATAGCCTTCGGCGCTCTAACCAATGGCAAGCGCACTACAACGAGCACTTGGTCACGCATTTTTGCTTGGACCGCGGCATTGAGCAATTAGCGCCTGATTCGGCGTCGAAAACTCTTTCACCTCTGTGAACGTTTTTTCGCTCTCTATCAGCCTCCTCTATCAACATTTTTGAATAAAGTGTTTAACAGTGCGGGTGACAACACGGTGGCAACGCAGAGAACGCGACGCAGCAACAGCTGCGCAGCTGAAGCAGCGCCTTGACGTCTAAATACGAGGCGTCTCGCAATGGTGGCTTGATGAGGCGCGCCTCCACCAGCGTCAGCCGTCACACCTTGAGATTAGCGTCGCACATGCTACATGAGTTGCCAGTGTTCCTGTTTGCTTATCTGAGGACTGACAGCTACAGCATCAAATGTGCCATTTTACAAGACTCGTACGACACCGCCTAATATCACGCTTCATTGCACTGGAGCTATCGTTGCTTTTATGTACAGCACCTGCGACCAGAGGATGCCTCGCTTCGCCATTTATCCAGTGGCGGCTTTTTACTATGGAAATTATTGGCCAGACCCGTAAGACAACACCAGCAAGCGCCCGAAAAATGCAGGGAAGAGGCCAATGAACTCTTCCGCATGAAAAACAGCTCTGGCCTTGAGAGGAGGCCGGGTAATCTACAAAAGAAACAATAAACAATGACGGAGGGTGACACCGCCTTGACATCATCAAGCCGTCGCGACGTTGTGGGCTATTTTGCTTGACCGTGGTTGTTTATCAGCATAAAAGCGCCGTCACGCTTCCCTCTTGATACGCTGTATTATACAGTGGCGCCGCGTCGAAGTGGGTGCGAGGCACGGTTGTGAATATATAATCGGACAAGATGATATTGCTACATAAAACGCGAGTTACACTAGCCTAACACCGGATAAGATTAAAGTTCTTTCTTTTTCTTTTTAACTTGAAGAGTGATCCATACCCAACGGCACGTATTCAGTGACCCAAGTTGGCATAAATGAGGTTGATTGAACAGCAGCGCTTAAGCTGTGTCACATACCTAGTCATCAAAATTGGTCCGACGGTTGGTTTTGGATTGAGGTCACCAAGTACCGCATCCCCAGTGTACCTATACACCGTACACTTGCTAGCGAGCGAAGCTACTGGGAAGATGGTTATAGATGCAGACAGAAAGATAGACAAGTAGATAATAATAATAATAATATTTGGGGTTTTACGTGCCAAAACCACTTTCTGATTATGAGGCACGCCGTAGTGGAGGACTCCGGAAATTTCGACCACCTGGGGTTCTTTAACGTGCACCTAAATCTAAGCACACGGGTGTTTTCGCATCTCGCCCCCATCGAAATGCGGCCGCCGTGGCCGGGATTCGATCCCGCGACCTCGTGCTCAGCAGCCCAACACCATAGCCACTGAGCAACCACGGCGGGTTAGACAAGTAGAAAAACAGACAGCGGGAAGTGCGTGAACTTTCATAAGAAAGGTATCTTTATAATAAACCCGAAATCTGGTGTTTTGGCACAAATATGAAGAAGGAAAGTGTCACGTCTTATTTTTCTTCAAGTAATCAATATGTCATTCAAAAATTAACGCGAAGAGAACGTTGAAATGCGTAATTTTTCAATTGAAATGAATTTACTGTTCATCCTTTGTGCTTATTTATTAGAGCTTTCTTCTGCGGTTCCGTCTTTATTGCTTCTGTCTGTAGGCTTCTTCTGTTTACGGGACAACAACCGAATGATGCTGTATTCCATGGATAACATTATTCTGCATTGAAAGGCGCCTATACTTTTCGCTGTTTACGAGCAAGTTCTGTATTTTATGAATAGTGACCTCAAATTATCATGGACATAAAGCATCGAATTTGTGCGATGAAGCCCCTTCATTTGCACAATCGGACATAGTAAAATGCATTAGGTTGCTTCAGTTGGAAAGCGGTCGTGCTACCAGCCCATGATAATGGCACTCAATTGTATGCTTCTGCAAAATAGTTGATACGCAATTCTTCCGCTCACCGCAGGGTGAGTCTAATAGGAGCTCACAAAAGGAAGACCGCGGCGATGACCAGCGCTATATGGCATCGCTGTTGTTCTTGTGCCTTATCGGAGTGGCGCCATAGAGGACTAGTAGCTGGACTGGTGACGGCGCTGCTTAGCTACTCGTAGTCATCAGCCTCTCCAGCGAAAAACGGGGTAAGTGCAAAGTTTTCATACTCACCGTACTAACAACAAAAGCATTTTTACAAAACTGCGTTGCTTACCTTTCTACTAACGTGATAGATAGATAGATAGATAGATAGATAGATAGATAGATAGATAGATAGATAGATAGATAGATAGATAGATAGATAGATAGATAGATAGATAGATAGATAGATAGATAAATAGATAGATAGATAGATAGATAGATAGATAGATAGATAGATAGATAGATAGATAGATAGATAGATAGATAGATAGATAGATAGATAGATAGATAGCATTGCACGCGTAATGCGAAGGTGTGGGATCGTTCCCCACCTCGGCAATTTGTGTTTTAATCCACATATAGTTCCAGTAATTTATAATTGATTTATTTCAATTAGTATGTATGTACAAGTAATTTCCCCTGTGCTGTGCTTGGTGTCATTGTTTGTTGGCTTCTTATGATATGATTATTAAAAATCGGGCGCATTGGTTAACCCCCTTTCTTCTCGTTCGTTTATATATATATATATATATATATATATATATATATATATATATATATATATATATATATATACAGGATACAAGAACAGTAAGGATGAAGATCGCGAAGTGCTGGCTGCTGCGTGTTGTTGCTCGTCATTAATCTTAACCACATTTACTCTGCTTGTACATAGATCGTAAATACACTCTGTCTATACTCCCAACATCACCGTAACATATTGGTGGAGGTGCGTGTTAGCACGCCTGGAAACGAAGCTCCGCAGTGGACGTCGAATCGCCGTCCTCAACATGAATGACGTTGAGCACGCGGGATCAACGTCGTTGCCTTCTCCAACGTCACCGTCGCCAGCTATGTCTCTGCCCCTTTCGGTTGTGGTTGTGCAACCCAAAGATCCCGGAACTTCCTACGCGACCGATCGCGCCGATGTTGAAATGCGGGTGGCTATGCACGAACGCGTGAGTGGAATCAAGAGATGGGACCCTACGCTTATGCTAGCTAACCTGTTGTTTAACCTAAGAGGCATGGCAAAAGTGTGGTACGAAAACCACGAAGAGAAGCTAACCAGCTGGGACCAATGCAAAGAGAAGTTAAGAGTTCTTTGGCAAAGCAGCCGGCTGTAACATTGCCGCAAAGCAGGAACCGGCCTCCTGTGCCCAATCCCTCACGGAGTCCCATGTCTCGTACATCCAGGACATGTTGGCACTTTGTCGTAAAGCCGACCACGACATGACAGAAGCTGAGAAGGTCGGGCACGTTTTTGAGGGCACTGCTGACAACGCCTTTAATCTTCTCATGTGCAAGAGCTGCTCTACAGTTGACTCAATCGTTAAAGAGTGCCGACAATTCGAGCAGGCCAAAAGGCGACGCGTGCCGCAACCATTTGCCAGACTTCCCAATGCTGCAGCAACGTCGACAGGTGAAGATCAACCCGCACAGCAGCATGCGTTGCCATCAGAGGACGCGGAGCGAATCGTTAGACGTTAACAGGATGCGATGGCGCCCGTAGCTTTCTGTTCGCGTAGCCCTGATGCTACCACATTTTCAGTTCCCCTCGTACAAGCCATCGTTCGCCAGGAGCTCGTAAACATTGGCTTACAGTCTATGTGTGATGTCGCCAATACCAGAGCTAACGAACACCATTCATCTATTTTCCCTCCACCTCGACGCTTTTCTCTGTGTTATCACAACCCGAATGAGTAGAGAACAGCGGACGACCAGCCGATATGTTTCCTTTGTCACCGCGTCGGTCATGTCGCCCGATACTGTCGCAACTAGTGGCCCTCAAGACCTCGCACGCAGACCAACCTGAGCCCTTTTGATTGAAATACCCGCAATGATTCGCCAATCGAGCAGGCTAACAGTACCAACAACTCTGCTAGGTACATGTGGTGCAGCCGCTCACCATCGCCGCGCGGTCACCAGTCCCGTTCGCCGCAAACACGTCGCCTTACGTCCCCTGTGGCTTTCTGCCGCACCCTTTCGGAAAGCAAAAAAATGCAGCCCTCGGAAGTGGGGCTGCATTGCCTACTACTGCAGCAAATCCTCGGTCTATGCCCACAAAGAGAAGTGTAATAGACGTTAAAATAGACGGCGTACTTGTCGAAGCACTCGTCGACACTGGAGCCCACGTATCTGTGATGAGTGCTAGCCTAAGTAGACGTATAAAGAAGTTCCTCATCCCAGCAGCTGCACAAGTGCTCCGTGTGGCCGACGGTGACGTGCTGGTTGTTCTTGGAATACTGCGCCTTTAAGTATAGCCGGCCACCCTAAATCTGTTCTATTTGCTGCGATCGACAACTGCCCTCACGACGTTATCCTTGGATTGCACTTTTTATCCCACCATTTTGCTCTCATCGACAGTGCAACCGGCGTTCTTTACTTGAAACTGCCTAACCTTGCCGATGCTCCGAGCACGGCCCCACCGAACTTGTACTCGCTTCAAGATGTGCGTCTGTCACCCGAGGCAGTCACTTCCGTCGCTTTCACCACACAGCCACAGAAACCTGACCTTGAATATGTGCTTCGCCCCATCGTCGACATGCTTTTGAACCGGAACGTTGCTCTTCCGCATACACTGGTCATGGTTACTAACTACGGCGTCGTTCTTCCGCTTCTGAATTTCAGCCTGTGCCCTCAAATGGTTCCGGCCGGCATGTTCTTGGCCAGTGGTTCTAGCACTTCCGAATTTGACATTCAGAGTTTGAAGGCCAAGAGTGGTTTTTCAGCGCGAATTGCAGCTCACAGCTCTGGTTCCTTAATGGAACACTTCTCGACGCTGAGTGCACCTGACCTCACCTCTGCACAGGCGACGGACATACGTCTCCTGCTCGAATGGTACAGTGACGTCTTTGATTTCGGCGACAGGCTTTTAGGTCAGTCAACTGTTCTTCACCACCATATAAACACTGGAGACACGAATCGTATTCGTCGGCGTCCCTATCGTGTATCGCATGCTGAACGTATAGTAATCCAATTAGAAGTGAACGAAATGCCCCGCAAAGGGGTCATCGAACCATGCGCCAGCCATTGCGCTTCTCCTGTCGTCCTTGCAAAAAAAAATGGTACCTTGCGTTCTTACGTCGATTATCGGCGTTTAAGTAAGCTCACGCGAAAAGACGTTTACCCAGTACCACGCATGGATGACGCCTTGGACTACTTGCACGCAGCTAAATACTTCTTGTCCATTGTTCTTCGATCCGGCTACTCCCAAATTTCAGTTGACGAAATGGACCGCGATAATACGGCCTTCATCAGACCTGATGGCTCATATCAGTTCAAAGTCATGCGTTTTGACCTGTGCAAGGCTCCTACGACATTTGAACGTATGATATACTCACTTCTGGTAGGCTACAAAGGGACCACCTTTCTTTCTTATCTTGACGGCGTTATTGTTTTTTTCTCTCTCGTTATGTAATAAACAAGGAGAAAGGGAAGTTGCTTTTTCATCCACTTTAATTACCTTTAACTTATTGTTTCTTTACTTCATTTATTAAGCGCAAGTAATTTCCCCTATGTTGTCCTTGGTGTCAGTGTTTATTGACTTCTTATAATATGACTAATAAAAATCGAGCCCCTCGGTTAACCCCCTTTCTTCTCGTTTATAACATAACAAGAGTCTCGACTCCGGCAACATTGATGCCTTCAGGTAGCATATGTGGGTTTATTGACCAGTGCCTTTACCCAAAAAGATCACGTTCTCGTGACGCCTGCGGCAAAAATGAAGTTCCACGTCCGCCCCCAAGGTCTGTGAGTGGTGGCGCTGCTAACACTCCCAGGGTTCTACTAGGACACATAAATACCCAAGAAAATGGATGGGAGAACAGCGCCGCGGTAGCTCAATTAGTAGAGCATTGCACGCGAAATGGGAAGGCTGTGGGTTCGGTTCCCACCTGCGGCAAGTTGTTTTTTCATCCACTTTAATTACCTTTAACCTATAGTTCCTTTATCTCATTTATTAAGAGCAAGTAATTTCCCCTATGTTGTCCTTGGTGTCAGTGTTTGTTGGCTTCTAATGATATGAGTGAATTTTTGTTAATTATGAGAAACGATTATTGCCTCATTTTGCTAAAATCCAGTGACGGCGTGGTACCAAAATGACCGACGGCGCAAAGAGTAGAAACATGTCGCGAAATTCTCGGATTGAAGTCAAATGTGCAGTGTCTCACAGAAGCCGGCAGCATGTCTTCCTTGTATGCGAAAGCTCACGCAACACTTTTGATGGCGTGCGATTCACTGTCGTTCTCATTTACTATCACGCGCTAGTGATGCTTCAATACGAAATTAAAGCCGAAATACGAAATGCCACCGCTGCGCTCTGCGAATCTATTTGTTGTACTTTGCTCCATAGTGGGTAGGACGATGAGCAAAACGAGAGCAAGGTAAAAGCAAGAGTCAACAATCTCGACTAGCGGACTTGACTTTTTCAGTTTCACTTGCCGAAGCGTCGGCTCCCGCTTTACTTTATCATTTTGGTCATCGTCTTGTATTTCCATCTCCCGCGTTCCCCGTGTCTTCCCTGGATAGTGGGTATGAGCCACATGCGTGACATGAAACAACAACAACAACAACAACAACAACAACAACAACAACAACAACAACAACAACAACAACAACAACAACAACAACAACAACAACAACAACGACGACGACGACGACGACGACGACGACGACGACGACGACAACAACAACAACAACAACAACAACAGTCTCCACGCCAAATCATGAGTGTATAAAATGAGGTGCGTACCACCACCATCATGTCTCAAAAGGAACGCCGTGCAAGCTTATAACGACGTGTACGGTGACATGCAGATGAATACTTAAGCGAAAACATTTCACCAACGCGACTACAATGCTGACGCATTCTACACGTAAGTATTGTTAAGTGTGTTTGCCGAAATTTTCGTTTATTTGAATATGTGTTGTTTTTTTTTAGTTCTCGCGCAAGTATTATCCGTCTGTCGGAAAAGTGTAGCTCAGGGACTAGAGTTATGTTATCACGAACAAGCGATTTAAAAAAGAAAGCTGTAAAACCTAAATGTGATTACCCTGCATGTTGTACGGGCATTTTAGGCGCACCTAAGATATGCGTCGGCCGCTCATTTCGCTCCCGTCGTGAGACAACTCATTTGATACTGTGCACACGGATAGCGGTAAATAACATCGTTTCCCATTTAAATAATGTCTCTATACCTAAGTATGTTTGAGCAAGAGCTTTCTTCTATCGAGAACCACATGCGAGGACGTATCTTTATGGTCGCGCACAAGCGAGAACCACACGAAAGGAAGACAAGACGGGCGCTCGTACACAACTGATGATTTGGTGCAGACCCAACAAAGGATAAAGAATCACCAGCACGCAAAGCATGTAGAGGTAGAACATGAAAAAAAAAAAAAAAACGAAAGTTCTTGTCAATATTCCAATTCTGTGTCGCAGCTTTGCACCTTACACGTGACCCACGGTGGTTGCTTAGTGGCTATGATGTCGGTCAGTACGAAGCCGCGGGATCAAATCTCTATCACGGCGGCCGCATTTCAGTGGGGTAAAATGCGAAGACACCCGTGTGCTAAGACTTAGGTGCACTTAGAGAATGCCAGGTGGTCCAAATTATTCCGGGACCCCCGAATACGGTGTGCCTCATAATCAAATCGTGGTTTTGGCACGCAAAACCCAACAACTGAATTTAGGCTTGCTCGCGCTTCCTGCCGTTTCCACGAAAAGATTAATATGTTTTGTGGAAACCGCAGAGAAACGGCTGCAGTGGGTTTTCTAAGGGGAAAAACAGCAGTTGTAGAGGAAAAGGAATGGGTATTCTAAAGAAAGTAATTCGGCAGTGGCACTCTGGACTGCTTATGTTTGGAAATGCCAAAGCATTACAGTCGCTTCGGTGAAATGTCTTCTTTTTCTGCGCGTTCCTTGTCCGCGCAAGCTTTCGGCTGCATTTTCACGCAAGAGCGTAAAGGGCTTCATGTCCCAGAAAATCCGGCATCGGCGTCACGCGCCCTGGGCCGATAGTCTTGTGATAGAAAAATCACTCGAACCACGCGTTCCCAACCACGCAGGTCTTCCGTGTGGCAGGGAGACGTTGCTGAACCAATTGAGGGTCTCAAAGTAAACGCCTCAGAAAAAAATCGTGAAGTAAGATTTACACGCCCAACACGCAAGCTACAGGCATGATAGTACGAGATTGTAATTTGAATATGCGAGAAAACGTAGTTCTGTTACGCGGAAACTCAAACAAAATCCCCTTTGCAGCGTTTCTACCATTTATAGAGCTGCGCTCTCAGTTACTTGCAACACCGTCTAGATGGCGCTCGCCTCCGCGCATCCGCGGCCCACGCAAAAGGCCGCGTTTCTACCAGGAATCTCGCCTTCGTGCACAGCGTTCACTGCCGCGTTTCCCGGCAAACATTGCGGTTACACAAGCAGCATGTTGACGGCAAGTGTGAGAAGCAGCCACAAATCTTTGAATGCTGTCGCGTTCCGCTTTTAACGGGGAAGCTTGAGCGACCCCCAAATTTGCACCTGCGCATCGCTAAGGGCAAAGGAAAACACGCCAAGCGTCTCAAATCGCTTGTTCGCCCTGCCCTGTAGGAGTTCATGACTCGAAGGGCCGGTCAGCGGCACTCAATTGGATATTATAATGTTTTTATTTTATACACTCATTGATTACAATCATGACGTGGTGCCACCTCCTACCCGTTTGCTGCGCCGTCACGTGGCCAACAACGCACGCTCTAGACCACACGTTTAGTGTGGTCTAGAGTGTGGCCAGATGGTGGCGACGTCACGTGCGCAATGACGCAAGCACTAGGCACATCTGTAGTCGAATAAAACCATGGAGCCGCCGTGGCTTCGGGGAAGCGTGCTTGTCACGGGCCCAGGAGGCGAGGGTTACATTGCAACCCAGACCAAATGTTACCAAATATTTTTTTCAAAGGCATTAATTTGCTCTGTTTGGAGGATCCTCGGTGTGAAATGTGACGTCAATTCGAGTATCTCTGAGGCGGTTCCACTCTTAGCCGTCGGCCATTTTTTTTGCACCATCATTTGGTCTGGTCGCCGACTACAACGTCGGATTTTCGCGTAATGGAGCGTATAATGCATTGGAATTACAAGAAAATAAGACAAGCTGAGGAAGAACAACTTGCAGCGGAACCTAGGTAGTTAGCTACGGCTAAAAATGAAAGAAATCAACCTCAAGCAGCCCGAGAGGCCGAACACGTGCCGAAACCTTTATTTATCGTAAAGAAAACCCTTGCCACACAGAACAAGAAGTAGGTAATGAGGTGGGCCACCGTCGCAACTGCCAAAGTGGCTGTCATTCGCACATGGCAACGGGGTAATTCATTCACACATTGCAAGGTACACCTGCTTACTGGCGTACTAAACACTGTGGCAACATTTTACCTCTATTACAGAGGTTTGGTCTCGTAAAACGCGAAGCCAACGAATTTTGTGGCTTTAGTGCTTTTGTTCTAGATTTGTAGTTAGGAGTCGGGCGTCACACAGATGTCCGCTTGGCATGGCAACACCATCAGGAGCTTAAACCCGGTTGCTGGCGTGCGCTATGTAACGGGACTTTGTACTAAGTTCACCAAGCGGCCCCAGGCCATTGTCTATCTCAATCGCTGAGATTTGCATGCAGGTTAGGCGATTAGGCCGACAAGTTGCTGATGCATGAACGTGTTTACTTTACATATCTACAAGTGGTATTACAGTACACAACTCCATTGTTATGGGAGCACACTGCGTCACAGAAGTCTACATAACTGAATCAAAACGCATTACATGTCAGAGCACGTTACGCGTCATATAGCACGCACCGCACACGATACCCAAAGATGAGGTCATTTAGACATATTATTTTCTCTTGGTTGTTAGACGATAAAACTCATTATCCTTATGCCGCACAAGCGGAATGGCCGAACTGCTCATAGCCCAGAGCCCACAGTATCCCACCATCTCGGTGGACTCCTGATGTGATATGCCCGCCTCTGACGTAGGAGTCAGGGGGTCGTCCGGTAGCAGGGGCTGACGCAACTCCCACGGATGTCGTTGACGGTTGTTCCCTGCAGTAATTGACGATTTGTGAAATAGTGAGCGCCACCTGTCGTACAACAAACGAAGTTCCTATGGTCTGCGTGCGAGCGTTTGTGGTTGGAAAGTGATTTGCGTTTCCGGAGTTTCTTCTGCCGCGGGAGCGCCGTCTGTTCTTCATTGCGGCAAAAACAACTAAGGACAGCATCACTTCGTTCCCTTTAGCGTGCTTGACACGGATCCTCAACTGTGGCGGTATCTGCTTTGCCTAAAACTACCACTCTTCTCCAGGGTCATCGAGGTTTGGCTCTGCAGATGCAGGAGTACGTTAAGAATATCATGAATTTGGATTTGGAGATTGATGATGCCAGCACAAGATTGGTGCGAGCGACGTGCACTCCTTTGATAAAGAGGGGAATGTATGGCATCGAAACTCACTAGTCATCTGTCGCCGAGTGAGCACACTTGGTTTCGCAGACGGCCAACGCGCAGCGACGACCATGCGACGCGGCTCACCTAGCTGGTTTGCTCTTCGCTACCGACAGAGTATAGAGAGAACCGTTTGACCATGTCATAATTGTCCAGGCGCTCAAATTCTCACGAAAATAAACGGTCAGTGCCTACAGCAGAGTTCCCATCTCCAGCGCCGTCGGCTGCTGCATCGGCAGCCTTGAGCTAGGCCTACCGGGTCGAGCGTCTGCCGACGACGTCGGCAAGCCGCTGGTAATGTGCCACTTAGGAAAGTTTGCCCTACTGATATGATCCATCTGCAACCTATAATAAGAATTTTTTTTCGAGCGTGAAACAAGCCCACGACTACACGGAATATGTGCCTCGAGCGGGCAGTCACGCGGCAATTTTATTTGTTTGGCTTGGAAAAACACTGAATGTAGCACATATTGAGCAACAGAAAGCTGTATCGGGAGATTTTCATGTTGCTCTACAATTTTCTCATTGAAACTTTTAATCTAATTCTTATGTTTGAGAAGTTGATTAAATTATGAAGGCTAATTAGATAAGCGGAATGCGAAAAATAATCAGTATCTCCAAGCGCTGGCAAACAACTTCACCTTGGTTCTGTCCAGCTACGTGGCATCTGCATATGTTTAATTCTTGGTGCATGGTAGTTATGATACCCCGTATATAACAAGGGTTTGATTGCCCCCAGCACCGGAGAAGTTTTAAATATTTTTTTTACTATGACGAGAGACACATAAGCTTTAGCACATGCCCAGTGACTCAAGTCGGTGCCGAGAAGGTGCATTGAGGAGGGAGGCATACCTAGTGGCACGTACCCACCGACCCAATGGGTCATTAAGAAACTCATTGAGCAGCGGCACAAACGTTGGATCAAATACTCATTCCACCCAAGTTGGAGCATCTTGAACCGGCGTTTCCATGCACAGCAACATACTGTACCAATTAGACCATCGACAGCCTAGTGGCCCAAGCTGGTAGCCAAAGCAATTGGCGAGCAGAACAGCGAGACAAACAAGGTAGAATTATAGGCAACGGAAAGTGCGTGAAGTATCTTAAGAATATGCTATCCTAAGAATATTCTAAGAAAAAGATATGCTAGCTCGAAACGCGAAAATAATTTTTAAATACCGTAATTTACCAGTTCAAGTTCATTCTTAGCCTTAAAGTTAGAGCTTTTTCAACGCTGGTCGTCGTTATAGCTACTGTGTGTGTACTTCTTCGATTTAGCTGTAAACAACTGAAAGCTAAACAACTGAGTGCAACTGAAGCGCTTTGTTCTCGATTCGTGGGCGCTGCCATTTCATGGCGTTATACGAACAGGTTCACAGTTTTGGTGAGCAGGGACGTCAAATTAACATGATCGCAAACCATCCAACGCTTGCGTAGCTCCATCTCTATGTACGCATTCAAGCGTAGTAACATGCCTTCGGTTGTGTCAGATGGAAAACGGCAGCGCTAACAGCCAGTGATAGCGGCAGTCAACTGCATATTTCTGCGAAGTACCTGATATGCAAGTCTCTCGCGCTCCGCAGGGAGAATCTAACGAGAGCTCACAAAAGGAAGACCGCTGCGATGGCCGGCGCCATATGGCATCGCTGTTGTTCTTGTGCCTTATCGGAGTGGTGCCGGGAGGACTAGAAGCTGGATTGGTCACGACGCTGCTTGGCTCATCGTATTCATCCGTTTATCTACCGACAAACGATGTAAGTGCGGGTTTCTCATTAATCCAATGGTGCCTGGTCTTCTGTCTAAGGTACTGCGTATAATACTATAGGCGCGAGCTTCTTATTTGCGACGATTCAATATTTCATTCAAAGGCGTATTGTTCTTTCTGCGAATGCGAGCGCTAACTTATAGGATGTGGCACACATATATAGCCGATCGCCTTATATAGCTACTTCTACTCCAATAGCAGTATCGCACGCAAGGTAACGGGTAGGATTAACTCACCACACTCATGTACTAAGCGGTGAAGAAACTAAACAGTCTTCGTGAAGGTCACCGCTAATTATCGTGTATCAAAGCAAATAGCTTTGAAAACTCCACTGTTGCCACAGGGCATGGCATTGCGCATCATTTTTTGTGATTTTTCATTTACCTTTGGTGTATTATTTCTACCCTTCCAATAACACTACAAAAATTTCCTTTGCGCTCTTCTTGACTTAATCGTCTGTTGACTTAAGATTGATGTAGTGCACTGAGTATAAGTTGCTCAACCTGACGCTTTATTTCTTAGCTTTAAACGAAAATTTATCCGATTAAATTTTGTCTGGTTAAGCTTTGGCACATGCACTACAACGAGCACTTCGTAACACATGTTTAGTCGGACCGCCACAGTAAAAAATTTGCGGAACTGGTGGTTTACTTGCAGTTTTTCTGAAATATATTATCTTCCTAAAAAGAATGATAAGTGGGGCAAATCATAATGCATACAATCTAATATATCGAATTTGTATTGAGAAATTCTGTGGGGACATAATAGTCTCCCGCGCCCCGCAGGCAGAATCTAACAGGAGCTCACAAAAGGAAGACCGCAGTGTCGTCCGGCGCTATAGGACATCGCTCTTGTTCTTGTGGTTTATCGGAGTGGTGCCGGGAGGACTAGGAGGTAGACAGGTGACGGCGCTGCTTACCTTCAAGCATAGCCAGTATCAGAAAATCATATCCCATGAAGAATGGCGGTCAGAGTTTAGATGCAGGCGCGACAGCACAAAAATGCTCATGGTTTGAAGCATGCTTTGAAAGCTTATGGATGTACATCTGTAAATATATGCACCCTTCTGATTCCTCGTGGCATGCATTCAGTCACTCTGTGTGACGTCGAAATATCTTGGACAAGTGCGCGCTCCGCGTAACGTATGCGGCGTTGTCTTACCTGATCGTACTAGCGTTCTCGGAAATATTCACTCCGAGCTGCAACAAAAATTTACCGTGTCATCGTTATTGCTGTGGCCTCAGCACATGGCTCCATGATCATGCCGCCACCATCTTATTCCTTTTCCATGTGGCGCATGTCCACGTTTCGCATGAATGCTAGTTCAACGTCATTGAAAACGGGGCTAAGCGGCTTTCGGCAGTGAGGCGTGGCGTTGTCAAAGGCCTGCACACAACCATTGCGAAGCGTCACACAGGCGTTTCTTAAAGTATTTAGTGTTGCTTCACGTGCCTCGGTTACACCATAATGCAAATGATGCGTCCTTCTATCACGGCGTATCAGTGCCCACTGCTGCAGCGTGTTCACCGCGGCGGCAGCCCAGCGTCGGAACGTAAACAAATGTAAATCTGGGAGACAACGTCGGAGGCCGCAGCCCTGGGTGATGGCTTGCTAGCGGAAGTGGCCTGCGGCCAGAGCCAATGGGCGCGCAGCTCTGACCCTCCGGCGCAGGGGATATGCTTTCCGTATACGCCACCGGGACGCTGCTTCACCGGCCGGGCATAATGTCGCAAACAGTGCTGAACGGGCTGGGGGAGTCTCTCCTGTCGGACTGCAAAAGACCTGCAAATACCTGTGTGCCTTGTGCAGTATTGACTAGCCAAGTGCTAGCCGTTTACTGTCGATGAAATGCACCCCGTAAGAATATATATATATATATATATATATATATATATATATATATAGGTGGTTTATTTGCAGTTTTCCTGAAATGTATAATCTTCCTAAAAAGAGAATAATAAGTCGGGCAAATCAGAACGCATACGATGTAATTTATCGAATTTGAATCCAGAAACTCTGTTGTGACGTAATAGTCTTGCGCGCTCCACAGGTAGAATCTAACAAGAGCTCACAAAAGGAAGACCGCGGCGCCGTCCGGCGCTATAGGACATCGCTGTTGTTCTTGTGCCTTATCGGAGTGGTGCCGGGAGGACTACAGGAGTTGGATTGGTGACGACGCTGCTTAGCTCATCGTAGCCATCTGTGTATGGACCGACAAAGGACGTAAGTGCGAAATTTTCACGGACCTAATGGTGCCGATCCGCTGTCCAGTGTACCACGTGTCGTACTCAGGATTATCTTCTGATTTGCGAATGTTCAATTCTTCATTCGGTGGGTGCTTTCTTGTCCTGTAAACGTGAACGCATCCGATATGGTACCCGCGTATATCTAATCGCTATTTGTAGCAGTCGGTACTACTGACCGGTGCCGTGCTTTCCTTTTAGAGCGCAGCTCTTTGGCGTCCGTTCCTGGGTTTCGCGTCGTCGTCGGCGTTGTCGTCGGCCTCGTTACCAGCTCCGCCCCCCTTTCATCCCCCCAGCGCTAGCAGCGACTGACTGATACCGCTGGATGCCGCTGACGCCGCTAGAGAGTCAAGATAACGTGACTGCATAGAACACCGTCGCCGCCATGCAGAAAGAGGAGGAAAGGGTCCCCCCCCCCCTGTTCTTGTGTGGCGGATAGGGTGCTCTTCAGTTGCCGACGCGCCGGTTATTTCACGTAGGCCCCGGCACGTCGACGAATACGTGACCACCTTCCCACGGCTAGACCTGGTTCTTAGCGCTGCGGAAGCGAGGGTATCATATTGTTTGTGTCGGCATCGGCGGCGTTGTCCCTGAAACCAACTCCGCAGCTGGGGTTGACTCACTATCGGCGTCAGCGGCATCAGTCAGTCGCTGCTATCTCTTCCCTCCTCCCTTTATCGTGTTGTCCGCTTGCTGCGCGCGCTTCTGCCCCCATCGTTTGCCGCTGGGTGTACACGCAGCCCCCCTCCCCCCTCTTCCTGCGAGTCTCCGGTTGTCAAAGCGCCGGCTCGAACTTAATTCCTTTCTTCGCTCCTCCTCCAATGCAACCCCTGTGCGGTGGCAATCAGAGAGCCAGATCGGTCGCGGCGGATCTGTATATGTGCACCGCCCGCGCCGAAATTGCCGCTGCCGTTCGCCCTGTGCGGTGGCAATCAGAGAGCCAGATCGGTGGCGGCGGATCTGTATATGTGCACCGCCCGAGCCGAAATTGCCGCTGCCGTTCGCCACTGCGAAATTATCTGCCAGTTCTTTCTGAGCCATGAGCGAGACGACCGATGGAAGTCCTCCGTCTGCTGCTGCTGCTGCTGCTGCTGCTAAACGAGCTGCCAGAGCAGAGGCCCAGCGCCGTCGCCGTCAGAATCCAGAGGTGCGTGCCGCCGAAGCAGAAGCTTACCGTCGCCGCCGTCGAGATGATCCAGGAGTACGGGAAATATAAAAAAAAATTCTGTGATAGCGCATACATGTGTTGCTCGATTTCTTTGCCTCAATCTATCGAAAAGGTGAAACAGCTTATTTGCTGCGCTCAAATTTCGCATTAGGAAGTAACGTAATCGTCGGTAATTTTTTTTCTTCGTTTTCCCTTTAGAGCGGGGGCTGTATAGCTGTACCTCTCAAAGGGTCTGTCGTTTCCGTAGCCAAAAGCTTAGGGGGCTCTTGCCGCGTGCGCCTCTGGGTTCCTTGCAGCATCAGCACATGGTGCTCGTCTCCGCACATCCGCGGGAGGAGCGGGGCCGCCCTGGCCAAAAAAGAAGAAAAAAAAAGAACCAGATAGCTCGCCTTCGCGCAAAGCATTCACCGCACACGTTTCCTGCTAAAGCTTATAGTTGCATAGGCTGCAGTTGTTGGTAGGCGGCAACTGTACATGGCGTACGAAGTAGGGAGTGACGTAACTGCATTTTTCGTGCGTGAAAGGACCCGTCTAGCAATAGATATGTGGTGTGACAGTGCTTTGCAGACGCCACGTATAGTGAGAGCTGTACGAGGTGTGGGGTAAGTTTGGTTAAGTGCATTTCTCTCCTGTCCGATCCACTTATTTGTAGCTGCCGGAAGCCGCGGCGCAAGCCTAGTCGTGATTCTTCGAATCTTCTTAGGCTAATAATTTGGTAAAATGCATGTGAATGTCGCCATGTGAATAATTTCAAGCCACGTCACAATGGGTAATCGTTATATTTGCCATTTTCAGCTTCGATCTCCAACCACGTACATAGCATGGATTGGAGGCCCATTTCTTTTTTCTTCTTTGTCTGTGATTTTTTTTTCTGGGCCATTGCACAGTATGAGCAAATGAGACCGAGTTTGAGCTCGCTTCAGAAACACGCTTGTGATTTGCATTGAGGCAGCCAGCAAACTGATCGCGTTCGTTGCATGTGACTGTTGGATTGAAGCTTCTGGTATTTTTAACCTGCTGGTGGTTTGTTATGTCACCGAACGTCATGGGCGACTGTCGCGTAGTTTGAAGGGTAGCGTACATGGCAGTAGCCAGAATGACAGCTCTAGGATGACGTTTTCGGGGTCTACTCGTTGCTGGCGATGATCATCTGAGTCCAAGTGAGCGTCAATGAAAGCATTCGCGGTAGCTACATTAAATGTATTACACGGGGCGCCCGGCAACACCTTTTCCGCGAGGCGCTCAATTTCGAAGGTGGCGCGTTCGGCTCCCGTCATTTTCAATTAGCTATTTCGTCCACTTTCATTTGCACTAAGAGTATCATTTCTAAACTACAATTAAAAGTCGCATTTAATTCTTCGTATGCTTTTGTTGTCATAATTATCTATAGCCTTATGATTGTTGTAGTTTGCTGAGTGGCGCTAAGTTGCTCAAATTGAAAATTTTTTCTCTCGCTGCAATAAAAATTATTCCGAAAAGCCTTCGGCTCCTTAATCTATGGCAAACACACTACAACGAGCACTTCGTAACGCATTTTTACTTGGACCGCTGCATTGAGCAATTAGCGCCTGATTCGGTGTCACAAAACTCCATCTCTGCGAAGGTTTTTTCGCTCCCACTCAGACTCCTCTATCAACAACTTTGAATAAAGTGTTTAACAGTACGGGGTACAATATAATGGCCACGCATAGCATGCCACGCAGCAACAGCTGTGCTGCAGAAGTAGCGCCTTGGCGTAAAAATACTAGCCGCCTCGCAATGGTGGCTTAATGAGGCGCGCCTCCACCAGCGTGAGACGTCATACCTTGAGATTAGCGTCGCACATGCTACATGCGCTACCAGTGTTGCTGTTTGCTTATCTGAGGACGGCCAGCTACAGCATAAAATAGGCCATTTTACAAGCCATATACGACACCGCCTAATATCAGGCTTCATTGCGCTTGAGCTATCGTTGCTTTTATGCACATCACCTGGCGGCCAGAGGCTGCCTCGCTTAGCCATTTACCTAGTGGCTGCTTTTTAATGTGAAAATTATTGGCCAGTCCTGTAAGACAACACCAGCAAGCGCCCGAAAAATGCAGGGAAGAGGCCAATGAACCCTTCCGCATGAAAAACAGCTATCGCTTTGAGAGGAGGCTTGCTAAGCTACAAAAGAAACAATAAACAATGACGGAGGGTGACACCGCCTTGACATCATCAAGCCGTCGCGACGTTGTGAGCTTTTTTGCTTGACCGTGGTTGGTTATCGGCATAAAAGAGCCCATACGCTTCCCTCTAGATACGCTGTATTATCCAGTGGCGCCGCGGCGAAGTGGGTGCGAGGCAGGGGTGTAAAATTATAACCCGACAAGATGATATTGCTATATAAAACGCGAGTTAGATTCGCCTAACACCGGACAAGTTTAAACAAGTGATCAAGTGATCAGTACCAAATGGCTCGTATCCAGTGACCCAAGTTGGCATGAAAGAGGTTAATTGAAAAGCAGCGCGTAAGCTCTGTCACATACCCAGTCACATAAATTGGTCAGACGGTTGGTTTTGAACCGAAGTCCCCAAGTACCGCATCCCAGTGTGCCTATAAACTACGACTGCCTAGTGGCCGAAGCTAGTGTGAAGACTGTTAGAGATGCAGACAGGCAAATAGACAAGGAGACATATAGACGCTGGGAAGTGCATGAACTACCGTAAGAAAGGTAACTATGTAATACTCCGAAGTCTTTCACACCACACTACCGTGCCAGCTCTGGTGTTCTGCCATCAATATAGAGAAGGAAATCATGCTTTTTTCGTCAGGTAATTAATATGTCATTCCAAAATTAATGCAAGGAGAACGTTGAAATGCCGTAATTTATTAATTAAAATAAATTTATTGTTCATCCTTTGTGCTCATTTATTATTAAAGCTTTTTCACCGGTTTCACCCACCGTGGTTGCTCAGTGGATATGGTGTTGGGCTGCTGAGCCTGAGGTCGCGGGATCGAATCCTGGCCACGGCGGCCGCCTTTCGATGGGGCCGAAATGCGAGAACACCCGTGTACTTAGATTTAGGTGCACGTTAATGGACCTCAGGTGGTCGAAGTTTCCGGAGTCCTCCACTACGGCGTGCCTCATAATCAGAAAGTGGTTTTGGAACGTAAAACGCCATAATTTAATTTTTTTTTCACCGGTTACGTCTTTATTGCGTCTGTTTGTAGACTTCTTGTTAGTGTACAACAATCGAATGATGCTGTATTCTCTGGAGCACATTATTCTGTATTGAAGGACGCCTCTACATTTTGCTGTTACGAGCAAGTTCTCAATTTTCTGCGCAGTGACGTCAAATTATGATGTTCATAAAGCATTGAACGCGTGCAATGAACCACCTTCATGTGCACAATCGAACGTAGTAATGCATTAAGTTGTTTCAGATTGAAAACGATCGCGCTACACGCCCATGATAGTGGCACTCAATTGGATGCTTCTGCAAAATAGTTGATTCGAAGTTCTTCCGCGCACCGCAGGGAGAGAGTAACTGGAGCTCACAAAAGGAAGACCGCGGCGATGGCCGGCCCTATATGGCATCGCTGTTGTTCTTGTGCCTTATAGGAGTGGTGCCATGGAGAACTACTAGCTGGATTGGTGAGGGCGCTGCTTAGCTACTCATAGTCATCGGCCTCTCCAGCGAAAAAGAAGGTAACTGCAAAGTTTTCATACTCGCCGTACTCACGGCAAAAGCATTTAAGAAACTGCTTCGCTTACCTTTCTACTAACGTGAAGCAGCCCAGAGGGGAGGGGAGGTAGATAGAATGGTAGAGAGGAGGCAGGGAAAGGAGAGAAGGAATGTGTCAAACCGACGCAGGCACGGAACGACTGGATGACAGCTCTGTCACTCTCCTCTCGCAGTTCCTATACCTGGGGGAAGGCGGTGGAGGGGAAAGGTGACGTGAGAAGGCGAGCTAACGGTATTACTACACACAACAGCGGTGCCGAGAAACTCAATAAATTTACGTTTGAATTGCGGTGCGGTACGTTTCGGCTATTTATGAAAAGTAAACACCATGCAAATATTTCAAGAGGAAGACTGACGCAGGGTGCGCAGACTCGAAGCCGCATTGAAGCACCGTATTGTCTAGCGACACAGCGGAAGCGGTCGCACATCAAACACTTATGGGTCCGTCGTACTAGACTTTGGGCTATGACATTGCTCGAGGTTACGGGTTCGATGCCGACCGCGGCAGGCACCTCTCGACTGGGGCGAAATACAAGAACGCTCGTGCTCTTTGATTGAAAAAGAAATTATGGGGTTTTCTGTGCGAAAACCACTTTCTGATTATGAGGCACGCCGTAGTAGAGGACTGCGGAAAATTTGGCCACCTGGAATTCGTTAACGTGTACCTAAATCTAAGTACACGGGTGTTTTCCCATTTCGCCTCCATCGAAATGCGACCGCCTTTGCCGGGATTCGGTCCCGCGACCTTATGATCAGCAGCCCAACACCATTGCCACGGAGCCACCATGACGTGTCAGTTTGATTGAGGTGCTCGTTAAACAACCTGATGGAGAACCAATTGGAGAAACAAAAGGCGTACATCATAATGCGATAGAGGTTTTGGCCCGTGCAGCCCCGTAAATCAATTAAATAAAACACCTCAGCCAAGAGGCGATGTGCCGTATAAGGCAATAACCTTGCCACACGTTTATTCAGTCAGATGGCGGTGACGTCACGTGCGCAATGACTCACGCGTTTGGCACACATTTAGTCCAATATTACCATGCAGCCGCCTCGGCGTCGGGAAAGCGTGCTTGTCACGTACCCAGGAGGCCGGGGTTAGTTTCCCACCGAGACCAAAATGTACTATATATTCTTTTCAAAGGCATTAATTTACTCTCTTTAGAGGATCCTTCCTGAGAAATCTGACGTCAATTTGAGTATTTCTGATGTGATCCCACTCCTTGCCGTCAGCCGATTTTTGTACCGCCATCCGGTCACATCGCTGACTGCAACGTCGGATGTTCGCGCAGTGGAGCATATAATGCTTTCGCATTGCAATATATATATATATATATATATATATATATATATATATAAAGGACAAGCTCAGAAAGCCAATTTGCGGCGGAACCTAGGTAGTTAGCTACGGCTATATATGAATAAAATCAACCTCAAGCAGCCTGAGAGGCCGAACACGTGCGGAAACCTTTACTTCTCGTAAACAAAACCCTTGCAATGCAAAACAAGATGCAGTTATTGAGGTGGGCAACCACCGCAACTGCCGAAGTGGCAGCCATTCGCATATGGCAACGGGGCAATCCATTCACACATTGGTGGAAGGTACACCTGCTTAATGACGTAGTAAACACTGTGACAACATTTTGCCTGTATTACTGAGGTATGTTCTCGTCCAAACGCGGCGCCAACAAATTTTGTGGCCTTAGTGCTTTTGTACTAGATTTGTAGTTAGGAGTCGGGCGTCACATGGATGTCCGCTAGCCATGGCTACGCTATCAGGAGCTTAAACCCGGTTGCTGGCGTGGGCTATGTAATGGGACATTGTACTAAGTTGACTAAGCGGACCCACGCCATTGTCTATCTCTATCGCTGACATTTGCATGCAGGTGAGGTGATTAGGCCCAGAGGTTCCTGATGCATGAACGTGTTTACATTGCATATATACAAGTGGCATTATAGCACACAGCTCCCTTGTTATGGGAGCACACTACGTCTCAGAAGTCTACATTACTGAATCAAAACATATTACATGTCAGAGCCTTTTACACGTCTTAGCACGCACCACACACGGTACCCAAAAATGTCGTCATTTAGACATATTATTTTCTCTAGGTCGTTAGACGATAAAACTCATTATCCTTATGCCGCACAAGCGGACTGGCCGAACTGCTCGTAGCCCAGAGCCCACAGTATCCCACCATCTCGGTGGACTCCTGATGTGATATGCCCGCCTCTGACGTAGGAGTCAGGGGGCCGTCCGGTAGCAGGGGCTGACGCAGCTCCCACGGATGTCGTTGACGGTTGCTCCCTGCTGTAATTGACGATTTGCACAGTAGTGAGCGCCAGCAGTCGTACAACAAGCGAAGCTCCTATGGTGTGCGTGCGAGTGTTTGTGGTTGGAAAGTGATTAGCGTTTCCGGGCATATGCTTGTCTTCTGCCGTGGGAGTGCCATCCGTTCTTCACTGTGGCAAAACAACTACGGATGGCATCACGTTGTTCCCTTTGCGGTGCTTGACGTGGATTCTCGACTGTGGCGCATTTGCTTTGCATAAAACTACCGCTTTTCTCCAGGGTCATCGAGGTTTGGCCCTGAGGTTAGAGGAGTACGTTAAGAATATCATGAATTTGGATTTGGAGATTGATGATGCCAGCACAACATTGGTGCGAGTGACGTGCACTCCTATGATAAAGAGGGGAATGTATGTCGTCGAAACTCGCTAGTCATGTCTCGCCGAGTGCGCACACTTGGTTTCGCAGACTGCCAACGCGCAGCGTCGACCATGCGACGCGGCTCGCCTAGCTAGTTTGCTGTTCGCTACCGACAGTGTATGGAGAGAACCGTTTGACCATGTCATAATTGTGTAGGCGCTAAAATTCTCACGAAAATAAACGATTAGTGACTCTAGCGGCGTTTCCATCTCGGGCACCGTCGGCTGCTGCTTCGGCTCCATTCAGCTAGGCCTACCGGCTCGAGCCATCGGCGGCTGCCGACGAAGTCCGCAAGTCGCGGGCGATGCGCCGCTAAGGAAAGTTTGCCGTAGTGATTGATCCATCTGAAAAAAGGTTGAGAATTTTTCCCGAGCGTAAGAAACGTAACGACTACACGAAATATGTGCCTCGAGCGGGCATTCACGCGGCAATTTTCGGTGTATTTGCGGGCTTCTTTCATGTTCGGAAAAACACTGTATGTACCACATATTGAGCAACAGAAAGCTGTATCGGTAGTTTTTCATGTTGCTCTACAATTTTCTCATTGAAACGTTTAATCGAATTCTTATGTTTGAGAAGTTGATTAAATTATGAAGGCTAATTAGATAAGCGGAATGCGAAAAATAATCAGAGTATCTCCAAGCGCTGGCAAACAAGATCACCTTGGTTCTGTCCAGCTACGTGGCATCTGCATATGTTTATTTCTTGGTGCATGGTAGTTATGATACCACGTATATAAGGGTTTGATTGCCCCCAGCACTGGAGAAGTTTTAAATATTTTTTTAACTATGACGAGAGACACATAACCTTTAGCACATGCCCAGTGACTCAAGTCGGTGCCGAGAAGGTGCGTTGAGGAGGGAGGCATACCTAGTGGCACGTACCCACCGACCCAATGGGACATTAAGAACCTTATTGAGCAGCGGCACGAACGTTGGATCAAATACTCATTCCACCCAAGTTGGAGCATCTTGAACCGGCGTTCCCATGCACAGCAACATACTGTACCAATTAGACCATCGACAGCATAGTGGCCCAAGCTGGTAGCCAACGCGATTGGCGAGCAGAATAGCGAGAGAGACAAGGTAGAATTATAGGCAACGGAAAGTTCGTGAAGTATCCTGAGAATATGCTATCCTACGAATATTCAAAGAAAAAAAATATGGTATCTCGAAACGCAAACAGAATTCTTAAATACCGTAATTTATCAATTCAAAAAAAATTTTTGGCTTTAAATTCAGAGCTTCTTAACCGCTGTTGTCGTTATTGCTACTGTCTGTGCGCTTTTTCTATTTAGCCGTAAACAACTGAATGCAACTGAAGCACTTTGTTCTGGATTCATGGGTGCTACCATTTCATGGCGTTATACGAAGAGATTCACAGTTTTGTGAGCAGGGACGTCACATTATCATGATCGCAAACCATGCAACGCTTGTGTATATCCATCTTTATGTACGCATTCAAGCGTAGTGAAATGCCTTATATTGTGTCAGGTGGAAACCGGCAGCGCTAACAACCCGTGATAGCGGCAGTCAACTCCATATTTCTGCGAAGTACCTGATACGCAAATCTTCCGCGCTCCGCAGGGAGAATCCAACGAGAGCTCACAAAAGGAATACCGCGGCGATGACCGGCGCCCTATGGCATTGGTGTTGTTCTTGTGCCTTATCGGAGTGGTGCCAGGAGGACTAGGAGCCTGATTGGTCACGGCGCTGCTTAGCTCATCGTAGTCATCTGTTTATCTACCGACAAGCGACGTAAGTGCGAATTTTTCATGAGCGTAATGGTGCCTGGTCCTCTGTCTAAAGTACCAGGTGTAATACTAAGCGTGAGCTTCTTATTTGCGACTATTCAATCTATCATTCAATGGCGTATTGGTTTGTCTGCGAATGCGAGCGCTAATTTATAGGGTGTGACACACATATATAGCAAAGTCCGTTATATAGCTACCGCTACTCCAAACGGATTGCATGGTATCTTCTTTTCGTGGTGCGCCGGACAATAGGAAGTAGGAGGAAACACACTCAATGGTTTGGGTAGTTTCCGTAGAGACAGGCGTCAAATTAATATCATTGGGGCATGTAGCTTTGGATTCGAGCTTTTGTTATTCGTAGCCTGCTCATAGTTTGTTAATTCACCGACTGCCATGAGCGACTGCCACGTGGTGTGAACTGTAGCAGGTATCAATTGACAGAACGCAAGTCGCGGGACGAACCTTCGGAATGAATATCTAAGTGGCAACGATCCTCTGGATCAAAGTCGGTGTCTGCCACGGAAATGACTTCCACGGAAATTACATTAACCGCATTAGAAGGACCGCCCTGAAGCACCTTTATCGGGAAGCGCTGAATTTCGGAACAGCTCTTGCAGCCATTCATGGTATTTCCTGTGGCCGACGTAGCGAAGAAGAGGTAGGGAGGAGTTTACTATAGGTGTTAGCCAGGGCTTGTCTCAGTAAGTGGAACTTCTCCATTTATGTGAGCGACGCATTCAGGACTTTTGCAGTTTGGACACACAAATTTGCCATTAGCTCCGGCGCCTTTCGCCGACCTTCCCCACTTATTGGCCACTAAAATGGTATACATATGTATTCTGTGAGAGTATCAAGATAGTATGTCATCGAATATAGACGTGTCCTGTAGATTTGTGGAATTCATTGTCGCAATGTTGCTCGTAGGCAGGGTCTTGCCATAGATAAGTTATTCGTACTTCGTGTCGTAGTCGCTTCGCCATGCACGCTCTGGGTGCATTCTCACTTAGCTTGTACACCACAGCTGCCACTAAAATGTTATGAGGCGATTGGACCGATGTGTAACGCACTCTATTCAACAGGGAGCCGGACTCTAACCCGACCGTTCGCGGATTCACATCGCCCTTCTAATCCTTGGTTTTTCTTTCTCGCCTGCAAAGTATTTAGCCCGCAATATATTATGGCATGCTACAAGTTGTTCCGAAAGAAGCGACAATTTTGCGCGAACGGAAGGCATAGCAGCGAGGACAAATGAAATTCCGCGGACACCTCAGCACTTCTACGGGCAACATGGCTCGCAGTGAAGCGCTCTACCCTGGCGCAATATCGAGGCAACAGCTGTCCCCTTTTTCCCGCTATCTTCCGTCGTGGCACGGGCTAGCAAACCAGCGTCAAGGGCGCGCAAGGGGCGCTCGTGAAGCGGCGTAGGAGGCAATGGGAATTTAGGTGCCGTTTTGCTGCTACAGACGCCGGAGGCACGCTTTCGTGTCACAAGTAGCATAGCGACAGCATAAAAGATGGCTTCTAGTGGGCGAATAAAATTAATCTTGAAGGCTATTGACGCTAATTGTTACACTTTTCGAGGAAGTGGTGGAATCCTAGGAATGCAGATACTGTATTTAAATGTGTTTGTTGCGCTACAGGATGCACTTGGTTAATTCGACCGAAGGCAAGAAAGTAGGCTCGAAGGAGATCCTTCGCGACATGACGGCAAGGAGGGACTGCATCGTGCTGCAGCAGTTAGCCAGAGTAAAGCCTCGGCGATTCATGTGCGTAGTAAAATAGCCTAGGCTGTTTTAGATGGAAAAGGACCGATCTAATAGCCCATGGTAATGACATTGAACTGCAGGCTTCTCCAAAATAGCTGGTCCGCAAGTCTGCCGCTTTCAGCAGGCATAATCTAAAAAGAGCTCACAAAAGAAAGACCGCGGCGTCGTTCGGCGCTATATGGCATCGCTGTTGTTCTTGTGCCTTATCGGAGTGGTGCCTGGAGGAATAGTAGCTGGATTGGTGAAGGCGCTCCTTAGTTCCTCGTAGTCATCGGCCTCTCAACCAACAAACGAGGTAAGTGTGAATGTTTCATAAACCTAATGGTGCCATACTGGTCCTTTCTCTAGTGTAGTACGTGTCATTTTAAGCGGTATCTTCTCATTTGCGACGAGTCGATTCACTAAATGGCTCCTTGGTTGGTCTGCGAATGCGAAAGCTAACAAGATGCGGTACACATATCTAATCACTACATATAGCCACTTGTGCTACAGACGGGTTGCATGCTTTTTTTTTTCGGTGCAGTGCATAGTACGAGCCCGTGCGACTAGGTTTAAACTCCCTTCTGAAACACGCTCGTGATTTGTGTAGAGGCGGCCCGCAAGTTGAGTGAATTGTTTGCATGCAACTGTTGGATACGAGCTTTCTTTATGAGATTTTATTTATTGATTTCTTGTACAATCGACAAGAAAGAAGGACAAAAGCCATACAAATGCCCCACAGAGGTTTCTGCCCCTTATACTATCTGACGTTGGTAACAGAAGCATGTTGATCATAATTAACATGACAAACAAAATTGCAACAGTTTGGCTTTCTTTCGTCGAAGACACTTCACAGTATAAGATCCAATGCAAAGATAACGAGGTCACTTTCATGCCATATTGCGCAAAATATATCGGTTACAAATTATGTGTTTGTACATTGCCTATAATCTCATATACTCCAACACCGGCAAATGGAAAACTAATAAAATACAAACCGCTGCTTACCACCATGCCCACAGGGAAAAGAAAAATCGGCCGCAGTTGTAAGTGCGAAACAATATACATAATAATGCAGACGCACATATATATATATATATATATATATATATATATATATATATATATATATATATATATATATATATATATATATAAGGCATTCGGGCGTATATCGTGTCCCAACTGCTATGCACCACGATTTAAATATATTACAATGCCACGTAGCTGGACAGAACCAATGTTGTGTTGTTTGCCGCCGCTTCTAGATACTCAGGTTATCGTTTGCATTCCGCTGAAGTACATGATTAGGCCAAAATAATTAACCAGTTTGTGAAATACTGTAATTAGATAAAATGTGGCAATGAGAAAATTGAAGATCAACATGAAAAACTGCCGATTCAGCTTTCTGTTGCTCAATGCATGCTACATAAAGGTATTTTTTCCGAGCGGCCAAAGAAGCTCGTGAATACACGCAAAGTGCCTCGATCGGCCAGTCGCGCGGCAGTTTTAACACAATATTCTAGCAGGATTTTTGCGGATAAGAGTGGATTGGTTGTGACGGCCAACGTTTTTAGGTCTCTTTCATTTCGCAAGCTCCCACCGAGCCGCGTACGAGAAAGCGGCCCCCTTCCGTTTCCACTCACCGTGCGGCGCTGCTGTCACTGTCGGCCCGGAGATCTCGCGCTCGGCAGCTGCTGCGGCAGCCTTCTCTGCCGGATCTCATCCGCTATAACGTCGCGAACGAACGCGCAGAATTCAATTTTGTTGGCCTTTTTTATTCGTCACGTAGAAACTGAATTCAGTCTCATAGATAAAGAACTGTTTGGCCTGAACAGTAAGGGTGAGATAAAGAGCAGGCTGAAGCAAGATTGCGAAAAACTGCGATCGTTTACTTGCTTCGCGCTTTATCTATCGCATCGTATTTGCGATGTTTATCCTGGATAGTTTAGTGCCTGTTGGCGTAACGTTATCAATAGTTCTTGTGAATAGTTCACGAACCATAAAGGACTATTTAAAATAGCCATGTTCTGTTTTGTTTCTAGGACAGTCACGAAATTCCGCGCTCTGTTATCGATGTACGGAGCACAGCACAGAGAGCAGGGTTTTTCACGTTCACTTTGAACATTTATTTAAGTGCACACAAACAAACACTGAATGCAGGCACACCTGGTACGAAACACGGAAGGAATGCCTACAGAAGACGAGCTTTTTTTTATTTGCAATGGTGACTCTTTCGCTGCTTTCCAGCCGGCGATTCGCATCTCTCGTGTAGAAGTGCATGCGTGTAACTAAAGCGTAAACACGCACAAGTGAAAAAAACCACTGCTCGCTACTTTGACAAGGCGGCGGCAGAGGCGACGACGATAGGGATGGACCGGGCCGGTCGGGCAAACAGTGTGGCGAGCGCCACCGCGCGGCAGGAAAGAGAAAGGCGACACTCCGCGCGCCGGAGCTTTCAAACTGAAAGAGATCTAAAAACGCTGTGACGGCCGTGCCACGGCCAAAATTTTAGCATCTAAAGTCTTTCTTACGGCTTTCTTTCTTTTCACATATATTCTTTCCACAGAGTACAGCCAACCCTCCTGCGAGCACGACGAATGAATGCAAGGTCTAGGCAGAGTGGCTGAGGCTGAAAGTGGACTAGAGATATGTCCTTGCCATGAGTTTACCAGTTAGTGGGCGATGATTACAAGGAGGACGATAATTTATCAAAAGTAAGTCAGAAAGCTCGTCAGGATTACAGTTCCTGTTGCGCTGCTGTAATTTCGTGCGAAATAATGCAGAAAGAAAAAAGGTAGGACACAAAAGACAACACTGTGCTCTTGTATAGTAAAGGTGAACTGAGTTCCACTCAAATGAAAGGCCCGGACTTTTGGCGCGTGTAACACTGTACAGGTTAGGAACACCAGCTGCGCTTGTGCACAAGTAACCTCTGCCGGTTTTTCACCGCCACTTCTGGTTTCCTGTGCATTAAAAAAGGCAACAAGAATTATTTTAGGAACTGTGGCTTAGGGAGAAACTGTTGTTGAAATCTTGCCACGCACATTTGAGTAAGTGGAAGGAGAAAAAGGCCGGTAAAATGAATAATCAGCCGGTAATATGGACAGCTTGTTAAAACGCCAAGCATTCGTAATTGTCTTTGTTTTGTTTTCCAAAACGTGAGCACAAAATTCTGAATAGGAATGACTACTATTCAATGCAGCCTATCAAATGCTTCCATAAACTTTTTCCTCTTAAGTAGTTACTCATGGTAGGTTTCTTCCACTTCCACGGGAGCATGTCGTGGCATCGGGTATTCCGCACGAACACGTCGTGGTGTTGGGTAGAACTCCGTTAGTTTCACGAAGGACTGGTGAGGACTGGCAGCAACTGAAATTCACCGGGAGAGACCGAAAGTTCGTGTTATTTAAGTGTGGTACTTCAGAAGGCGGTCGGAGCTCGATGCGATGTTCTCGCGACAAAGATGTCGGTTCGGGAATGCACTCGCCAAACGCACACTGATAACCAGCGTCTATTTCCTGATGTCGTGCTAGCTCATCGTGAACTACTCGACGCACGATCGAGGCGATGTCATCGCATGCGGCGGCTTCCATATTTGCAACTGTGGTGACGGTGTTCAAGCGCCCGAACTTCGATAAGAGTCTTCGAGTCTTAAGAGCTTCGAACGCGCGACACTGCTGCCTGAATTTGAAGGAGCGATGACGTTTTCTTTCGCTATTAAAAAAATTCTAGACATATTAAACGACGTCTTTTAACTGATGTCCTATTTTGTATTCATCCAACATATTCGCGTTCACAATTGCGCGTAGTTTCAATGTTCCTTGAATATACGTTGTACACGTTTCACCAGGCAATTGGGCTCTGCGCGAAAGTGTGTGTTCTGCTTTTTTCTTTTTGGAATTCGGGTCACCAAAGCAAGCTTTCAATTCCTAGACAAAAGCTTCCCAAGTGGATAGCACGGGCTAACGGTTCTCAAATCATAGTAGAGTGGTAGCGGCGAGAAAAAATGCAACGTTCACGAACTGCGCTGACGTACTCCACCCGTTATGCCGGCTTACTCATTCGTAGTGTCTCAGCCAGTAATCCACGTCTTCAGCTGTTCTACCTGAGTATATGCTTGGTTCCAGCGTCCAGTAGCTAGGTCGTCTTGGTCTATGACTGATATGAACGATGCCTTCTTCTATAGTTTTCGCTGACCAGCCTGCTTGGGCATCGGACATGGTTGTTGGCTCTGGTGGTAGTCCAGCCAGGTCTATGCTTCTTGGAAGATCTTGCAGGACTGGGTTGTTCAGGCAGTTCAGTAACCAGTGCTTCCATTACTTGTTAGGGATGCAGAATGGATGTATTTAGAACGAAAAGGATAGCGAAGAAATGGGATGCCCCGAAACAGCCGGTCAGCCAAAAAACCTTGCGCCGCCTTTTTTTCCTCTTCCACGCTTCGTCGGTGCGGCGTTAGAAAATTAGAAAATGCGGCGCTAGAATATATATATATATATATATATATATATATATATATATATATATATATATATATATAGAGAGAGAGAGAGAGAGAGAGAATGAGAGCGATACGTCTATTCCCATGATCACAACGATACTTTATTCAGCCAGTAATAACCACTCTTAGTAAATGCGTTACACATCTGTGCCCTGCAAAACAACAAGAGGCCCCTATTGTTATTGCAAGCTGATGCATTGTAGACGCAAACTATCATATTATACTAAGCTAAATTTCTCAGAAATTTTCTTAAAATTGGTACAAACGACGGGTTCAAAATTTAAGCCACGTCCCAAAATTTTGCCGGATAAACAGATGCCGCATCATTGGTATCAGCTAAGCATTTCGTTTCGTCAATATTTTCTCGGCAAATGTTGCGTAAAATAAGTTCCAACTTTGGTGCAGTGGCCTACCTTTCATTTTCATTTGATTACGTCACAATCGCGGACAGAACGTCGACAGAAAAGGTAATTTTAGTATGGCTCAGCTAATTCTCAGTCCACCTTTGTTTTTACTTTGTGCCGAGAGCCTATGTAGTACTAAATGAACCTTTCACCGTTCAGTGTTCTCGAAAGTTATGCAAGGCTTGACATATACACGTGGGGTAGAAGTTATTTCATTGTGGCATAATTTAAACATATTGCATTAGGTATTCATGCATAGTTTGAGCTTCCCGAAATAACACTGTGGCTGGGATAAACGTCGCAGAGGTGAAGTATTCATTTACTGCAATTCAAATGTTTTGAGAACTTCGCCAAGTTTAGGGTATATATGTCCGCCTGTCTGTCTGTCTTGCCATCCGTCCTCAACCTTTTTTCCCGCCAACTAGGGTCATTGGGTAGACCAGGTGTAATGGGTGCAGCAAATGGCGAACAGAGTGCGAAACCTATGAAATGAACTTGAGTCACTGGCTATCTGGCTTATGATGTATGTCACTCTTCAATCAACCGTTGGTGCCAACATGCACCAATGAATATGTGCAACTCTTCAATAATCCTATTTGACGCCAACCTGTGTGCCCAAATATGGGCTACTGGGAACGGGCCGCTCTTCATACTATAAGTCATAACATGCAACACATATCGCCGATTACACACCCATCTTAAGTTTGTGCAATCATATTAACGTCGCCAATGATTTCCGAAGGATGGATGCGCTGCTATTTTTTTGTCATCTGTGGTTCCTTACCCCGCATTTAACCAAAACAGAATTTGTTGTCCATTCAAACACGGTCACCACGGTGAGGATGTGGATCCGTAATCCAGTGCTTAGCGTAGAATGCAACAGCCACTAATTCACGGCGTTTGCAAACTTCAACAAAATGAGAGGGCAACTTTCGCTCCAATGAAGACATCTGGTCGCACAACTTTTTTACATAGTTAAATATATTTAAACATATTTAAAGCACGAGAGAGAGAGAGAGAGAGAGAGAGAAATGGTATGATAGAGGCGAGGAAGTTAGCTTGAAGAGCTTCTGGTTTGCTGCTTTGGACTGGGGGAGAGTAAGTGGAAAAGGCAGATGTATTCAATAATGGAGAGAGGTGGGAAACGTCGGTGAGATACATATACTCTCTAATAAGCCGGTCGAAAATAAAAACCTCAAATATGCCTTGACCGAGTTGTGATGTAACGAATGTATACGCCGGCGTTCCAGGTCTGTCGGCTCTGCAAGCGGTTGGTAGTCAAGACTGGCCAGCGCGGTTGCTAGTGACTGTCTACGTGTTCTGTGTGGAAGAAAGCGGCGAAGGAGGTGGTAAATAGCTCGCTCACTGCCACAGCGGTGACAAGTAGTACAATGTTCCCTAATGATGCGGAAAACGAAGGATTTAGCAACATGGACGCCAAACGACTGCCGAAAAAATTTTGTTGTCTCGGGCCAGGATGGTGCAGGTGGGGGACAACGTCGAAGACGAGAGTCCAATCGATATAGACACCGGTGCTGGAAACTCTGTTCCACAAAGGTTGTGTGGCGACATGTGTTGTTGAAAGATTATAAAAATGACGTCTCTCATGTGTGTACTTTTTGTCTCCGGCAAAACACATGGCTGACGAGGCGCGGCTACCATATCCTGCAGCAAACATTAATTTGATAGTTGCAAAAGGTGTATATGCGTCATCTTATTTTCAGTCGTACACCATCTTCACCATTGCGTATTGCGGTCACCAGGCGCTCATTTTCTATGAAGGAGATTTAGTCAATCGCAGAAATCAAAGGCGTAGCTCCTCCATATCATAAATGGGCCCCTGGGCACAATCTGAGAATCGCTAAAAACTTCGAAGTTTCGCCCGAGAGGTGAAGGATCGATTGCGATAGCAAATAAGTACAGTCATACGAAGTAAGGATGGTAGTTTTATTGGCCGTGGAAACTTGGCAACATTCGCTTACTACCTGAACTAAGAAGCATGGTGTCAGCGCGCACACACAAACATAAAAATTGGAAGGGCACTTAAGCTTCGCCTTTAAGAATGGAACGCAATAGCATTCAAAGATCCCTGGCTTCTCACGCTTCCCAGCAACTGGAGCGTATGTGACCGCGATGTTTAGCGGGAAACGCTGGCCGCGAACGCTATGCACGAAGGCGGGCTTTCTGGTAGAAACACGGCCTCTTGCGCGGCTGGTTTGTCAATGTCAGAAATGCTGGAAAATGGCGTTTCTTTGTGTTTTCGCGAAACAGAATGTTTTCTCGTACGGTGAAATTACAATCCGAGAGCTGTCATTTCTATAGGTTGTGTGTAAATCAGTTTACGATTTTTTCACGTATTTTAGCTTGAGAAATTCAATTAGTTCTGTACATTTCTTGCGTGATATGTAGGGTCTGAGTATGGGTGGTTCGAAAACGTTTTTCGCCGAAACGACGTCCAACGCCGACACCGGATCGCGCCTGGAAAGTCGGAGCTCCTGCTGTACAGACAGGTTAGACAAGATGCCAGGGGACTCACCCCACGCGATCAGGTGCCCATTAGCTTTCGTACCAGAGATGGGCACACCATCCCGAGAGTAGACTCTACCAAAATCCTAGGGCTTTCAATAGACTCAAAGGGCTGCAACGCTAAGACTATGGCCCATCTCACCACGAAAAGTGAGAGCATTATTAGAATAATTATGAGAGTTTCCAACGAGAAAGGCGTTATAGGTGAGGATGTGCTCCTTAGGGCTCACCATACTTTCCTCATGAGCGATGTCATATACATAGTCGCGGCCCTCAATTGGACGAAAACGGAAATAGATAAATTAGACACACTTATGCGCAAAAGTGTCAAAATGGTGATCGACGTTCCAAGTACGGCTAGCACAGAGAAACTCATGACATTGGGAGTGCACAACACAACTTCGGAGTTAATAGAAGCACAAAGGTCAGCACAAATTATTAGATCATCAAACTTCAAAGCAGACAGAAGACTGCTGGATGCGGCAGACCTCCGTACTAGCTTCAGTCAGTGAGATAACACACAATTTGGCATTCAAACAAGGAACTCCTTTATTGTAGACCCTTTTCCAAGAAATGTGCACCTCCAACACAATAAAGGTCGAAGGTTAGCGAAGGCTAGAACTTTCTTAAAGAGCATATCCCGAACGGAGACTTTGGTAACGCGGCGCGACACGTCAGTGCCAACAAGTTCTCCGTAGCCATAGTCAATGACAGGTGAGAACTCCTCTCGGCAGCCTCGTTGAAGACCTCCTCGTTCGATGTGACGGAACAGGCTGCTGTAGCTCTCGTATTACTGGACTCAAAACGCACTACGGTATACACGGACTCCAGAGCATCCGTTAGAGCATTTGAATCGAGATTGATAGCCAAAGAAGCAGCAGGATTCTGAACGGCAAACACCCCTCTGACATTGTTCACCACATAGTCTGGTCCCCAGCTCACATGGGACCAGACGTATTACCGAGTCACCTGAGCCCCAATGAGATAGCCCATGACCGTGCGCGAGGTTTCATATGCCGCGACGGGATGCTGTCTCGGCTGAGTACGGGAGAGGTCGTGCACAGTGATCCTCTAGTTAATTTTCATGAGATCACATCTCATTACAGAATGAGTAGGCAGAGTTTTCAATTCTCCCATCATAAGCTCAACAGGCCACAAGCTAGCACGCTCCGCATGCTCCAGACGGGGTCCTACCCCTCTAGGGGTTTTCTGAACATGCTCCACCTGGACATTGATCCTCTCTGCCCAGATTGGGGCACCGAATTTAGCTCATTAAGTCACATGCTCTGGCAGTGCCCTGTGTTACAGGATTTTAACTGAGATGACTGGACGAATGCCATCACAGACCCGAAACAAGACGTCCAGCTCCTGGCTGTCCAGAGGGCACGTGAACGAGCAGATAGGCATGGCCTCTGTGTTCCGACGTGGGACTAGCCAACGGCTGGGTAGGGACCTACCTAGCAGGTCCCCGCCTAGCTCCTCAGGACCCCAATAAACTGGTTTACTACTACTACTTGATTTAGAAGAGATACCAGCAGTCATAGAGGCATTGCGTAATCAAGGAGTACATGAGGCATACGTAAATATCTTGGTTAATTCTACAAATTCAACACCTACCTAGTTTCTCTACAAGAAAAGCAGAAAATTGCCAGTCTAGAAAAGGAAAGGAGACACGATCCCTCCCATGCTCTTCATAGCCTGCTGAGCAGAAGTAATCCAGCTATAAGGCTGGAAATGCTTAGGCGCGAGGATCAGCAGCTAATATATCAAAATATATACGTTTGCAGAAGACATTTTTCTGTTCATTAACACTGGGGATGAATTGCAACAAACGATGGAGAAGACAAAGGTAATATTCAATAGCCTGGCAATTGAACAAAAATCAGGATCACCAGCCTATGTCTAGATACTGTACAGATAATACGTTTATCAAGATCAATTTGTTGGGGACCCTGATCACGAGTACGAAATGTAGAGAAATGAAAAAGGCTTAGAGTACATACGGGAGACATTACAAAATCGTGACTGGAAGCTTACCCATCCCCTCGAAAAGAAGTGTACAATCATTGAATTCTAGTCGTGCTAACATATGGGGGAGAGCTCGGAGGTTAACAATGAAGCTAGAGAACAAGGAGTACGCAAAGAGCGTTGGAATGAAAATATCCAAGCGTAACTTTAAATGATAGGAAGAGAGCGGTTGGGATCAGAATGCATATGAGGATAGCGGATATTCTAGTTCACACTAACCGGAAGAAATGGAACTGGGCCGGCCAAGTATCGCATATGGTAGGTAACCGGTGCACCATTTGAGTTAAAGAATGGGTGGAAAGCGAAGGGAAGGAAAGCGCAGTCGAAGACGGAAGAAATTCAGGTGGGATAATGAAATTAGAGAATTGCCTGGGCAAATTGGAATCAACTAGCGCAAGACAGGGGTATTGGAGGTCGCTTGGAGAGACTTTGGTCATGCAGAGGAAATAAAGAATAGGCTGATGACGATGGGGATGCTGGCGATGATGATGAATTACAGCTTTGATAACTACACCTACAATACATCACTTGCATTGAGACAGCGGTACACTGCAAATATATTTATCCACAAGAAAGCACATGTTACGCAGCAAACTTTCATCATCAGCGATTTTATCACACGTAGTAACATCGACAGAATGCCTTGAAAGAACAGCCACGCTGCCTTGTCAGGACCGCTGTCAGGTCGATACAAGAGGCAACCTGGTGGTACAATTTCATTATCAGAAATATTGTCACGAAGCCAAGTTCACTAATCATAGAGACATATGCATGTTATATAATATTGATAGCGATTCCAAAGCGTCTGTATTGTTTAACGGCCTTCTGGCATTTACCGAAAGGAGGTGAAACTGAGGAACCGTGGGTTCCTAACTTTTGAGAAATCGGGCGTTTCTGCTTGATAGTACATTTCGTGTAATCGAATTGTCACCACATACGTAATACAGATGATTGATGCGGGGGAAGATAAACACTTAACCTAGACTTACCCGAACCACACAGTGTTTTGCTACTCAGAAACCTGTTCTGCCGGAAGAAAATTACAAAGAACGTTAAGAAAATGGTGACAAGGAACGTTAAACGCAAAGTTGGAGGCTCAGACGATCTCTCATGAGGCGGCAACAGAAAAAAAAGTGTTATGAGTAACGACCTCCGATGTAAAAAAGAAATCAGGTGAGATATATATTATGATAACGCTGATCGAAGCTGTACACCTTCCGAAGCAAGATCAGGACGTTTTATGACGCGGAGTTATAAAGCGACAGTACACCAAGAAAAAAGAAACATCTGTTTGTTGTGATAAAGGCTAGGAAAACGACGGTACGCATCTAATTAGAATGTGAAGATATCTACACGGTTGTCGGTTTAGGCTGGATCTGAACGCTTCCTTTAATCCGTGTGGTCCAGGAATAGCAGGGGAAAAGTAAACCCGCCCGCAATAGAGATAAGTAAAAGGCGTTTGGAGGTTTTGCGGCAGAATAGTAGGAAGACCACGAACCACAATAAACGATAGAGTAGAATAAAGAGATTCCCAATAATGGCTCAGAAAGCTTGCTGCCGGGTATTCATAGTGTTTTTAAAAAATAGGGTAGGTAACACATTTGGCAGAAAAAGAAAAGTAGAGCTTGTTGTTATAAGCTGCACCCCATTTCAAAAGGGACACTCATGGGATCCAACCATGTATCCAGGTCTAGGAATACGTTGAAAGCGTGGTTGAAGACTCGTGCTCTAGAAGGAACGTCGAGAAGGCGCGGCCACTAGAGCGAGACAAACAGGCGAATCTGGAGAAAGAATACATCCGTGTTTTGTCAGTTTTGTAAAGTTTGGTAGCGCCACATTGGAAAAATGCCGGAATTACATGAAACAGGTTGATAATGTTTTCCACGGGATGGTACCACCACCAATGAAACGGTGTGAGATAGATTATTTATTGAAAATATTTTATTTCAAGGACTGTTAAGTAAAAGTAAAGTGTGATTTTAATAACATGACAGTACATGGCTTTTATCAGCATTCAAAAAAAAGATATGAGAATCAGCATGCAGATTAAAAAGAATGTCACTTTACACGTACTTCGCTAGTTTTGCCACCAACGCTGAATTCCGGTGGCTAGTACTGTAAGAATGCCGTTTGGTACTCATCATACCAGGCTAGCCACTACTACGAGGTGTCAGTAGAAATCGCAGGAATTAATATGTTTAATGCGTTATGGCTGAAATCTCCATAGCGCACAGTTTGTTCGTGACAATTGTCTAAAATGCAGTGTGCGTGTGGTGGCAGGACGCTATCTACAACGTAATGGAGGATTTATTACTCAGAGTATCTATAAGTAGTAGGGCTGTTCCTATTCTACCTGATATGGCTTTAGTGACTCCATGCAGAAAAGAACATTTTGCTTAGAAAATTATTTAAAGAAATTACTGCTGGAAACCAGTTTAGACATTCAGCAGCTCTCAATAGTTGTCATATCAATTATATAGACCCTCGAGGCGAATTCTTGCTGTAGGCGGCGCTGTGATTTTTCGGACATATATAAGTATACTTATTGTGGTCGCACAGTGGGCGTGTGAACTGAAGCAGACAAGAAGAACTAGGCGTTCGCAGGGACATCCCCTTGCATGGTTTTCTCTCTGTTCACAATATATATCCGTAGCTTCCAGGGCTTTGTTCTTACTACCCAGCATGAGTTGTCTTGCATGCTGCCTCTGAGCATCAATATGTCGCACCTTTGTATACCTTGTACACCGTTCGAGGTGTGTTTGTCGTTGCTGTTATTCTCACTTAACACGTTGCTGATAACCACTATGCAAGATTACTAGAGAAATGGGTGGCTTATTTCAAGTTAGAGAAAAGAATTCACGACTGTTATAGAGCAAATGGTGTTACAAATTGATGAATACATTTTAAAATAAAACCAACAATTATATGAAGAATCAATATTGGATAACTAAACATAACACAGAAAACGAAAATATCCAAATTTACCAGAAATTTGGTTTGGTTCGTCCATAAAAAATTTCTTGACTTTCTTTACTCTCGTTTGTCTTTATAGAAAAAGAAGTTCTCTTAAGTTACCTATTTCGTCGGATTCTTGGTTCAAACCCTAATTGGTTCACCGCGGAAAATGCGGATCATCATCAACATCAATTGAGTCACCTGCTGCAGTAAGCAACGAAGCAATGAAAGAAAATGAAAAAGAAGCCAGCTATTGCACTTTGTGTACCACTACTGCAGATGAAGAAGAACAAGAGCAGCAACAACAGTCGTTGTTACAACTCTATGGTTGTTACTGCTGCTGCTGCTGCTGTTGTTGTTGCTGTTGCGCCACAATTGAGGAACAAGTAATCAAGCAAACAACCGTTGAGGCGAGGACAAGATCAGCTTTATGAATCCAGAACCATCATTGCAGTCTTCCGCGACAGAGGTAAGTCAATGAAATAATTGAACAGCAGTTTTTGCCTTTTTATACTTCGTTACTTCCGAGATGTGTGCGATAATATAAAATCATCACGAAAGAAATTATGCGGATCCCACGAACTGTGGGAAACGATGGAAGCAAAGCTTTCTGTGGTGTTTACTTTGATTAGCGATAATTAATGATGATGCTGACTGCGAATGTTTATTTCTTCAACGTTTTGTCAAACACGCGAGTGGTGAGGTCATGTTAAACGCTACCTTGCGTGAAGCACTGCTGTTCGCCTGTGTAGCGCACGGAACACAAAGGGGGAGGTATTTGCTTGAAGCGTTCTTGTGCCCCATACTTCGTGACCTCTGAGGGGGTTGAGCACATTCATTATCTCACGTGGCACAACGCATCGTGGCAGAAGTATTAAACTTTATTTTAGTTATGGCGCTGTGCCTGCCAACACTCCGACAGGATTATGAGGCACACCGTAGTGGCAGACTCCGGATAAATTTTCACACCAATGTGTTATTCAACGTGTCCCTAGATCTAAGTGCAGGATCGTTTTATTGCGATAGCAGTTATAGGGGAACTCCAGGCGCATTTCTGCCGTCGTCGTCGCCGTCGCCATCACCGTGAGGTTCCGCATGAGTGGAAGCGTGTGAGGGTGAGCCGCCGAATGCGGTTCAATTTCGCGTGCGTGAGTGACGAAGGCCGGCCAGATGTGTGCCCTCTCCTATGGCGCACGAGGCAGGAGGGTCCGGCGAGGGAGGAGGGGCGTTCTTCTCCGGCTGCTGCTGGGGTGTCTCATTGTCCTCCTCGGCCGCCGCTCCGTACAGTGTGGAGACAACCGCGGATCTACTACGGCCTTGACCTAATGAATCGCAGCCGCCGTAGAGACGCGTTGCCGGCACTCGTGTGTCTTGAAAGCGATCTGCGAAGTGGCCAAAGTGCGCGCCCGCACGGGCCTATCTTCGAAGCGATCTACGATGTTTGGAGAGTGCGTGTAGTGCCGGTAGCTTCGTATAAGCTGTTATTTCGACGTTTCGTTCACGTTCAAGCGACAGATGCACGGAGGTCAATTGTCTCGCGGCTTTTACTTTAGCGTTTTCATAGACTGTTTCTGTTGTCACCGGGCAAGAAGTGTTCATGTTTACCTGTGCGCTCTTGACACCGTGCTCCTTAATTTATTTAAAACACGTTGACTGGCTAGATGGTTTGAATCAATGATAAAATGTGCAAACGCGACTAAACAAGGACGTACAAAGAAGCAGACACACAAAGACAGCGCTGTCTCGGTGTGTCTGTTTCCTTCTACATCATCGAGTAGTCACGCTTACACATTCTATCGTTGTTAGTTTAGTTAGTAAGGGAATGTTTACAATTCTATAGGCCGGTAAAACTACTATCATTACTTCGTACAGCTACCTACTAATTTGCTATTGCAATCGGTGCTTCACCTTTCGGGCGGAACTGCAAATTTCTTTATTTTGCCCCCGTCGAATCCCGTCGAAATGCAGCTGCCACGGCCAAGATCAAAACCACGATCTCTGGCAATGCCATAGCCGCAAAGCTACCGCGGTGGCACAGAAGTGTTTATTTGACGTATTGCCGTTTCTGTAGTGTCGCCTAGAAGCTACGGTGCACTTTAATGCGGCTCTGCTTCTGCATGACCTACGTAAGTTGTCTCCTTGAGAAATTCTCACAGCACTTATTTTCAGAAATCGCCGAAACGTACCGTACCATACCTTTAACCGCGACCGCTGTCATGTCTACAGTAGTAGGGTTTCCTTGACTTCTAACGCCACCTTTTCCTTATCAGCCCCCCCCCCCCTATGTCAGGAAACTGCGAGCAAAGAATGGCAAGGCTGTTATTCGATCTTTTCGCAGATGCGTAAGTTCAGCCCATTCCCTACCTCCTCTCCTCCCGCCTCTTTACCATTCTGTCTAGCTTCCTTGTGGACTTCCACCTTAGTAGAAAGGTAAGGGCTGCAACTTCTGCAATGCTTTTGGAGAGGGTCATGGATAAATATAGCTGTGGGGAGGCTAATGTTACGATGAAAGGGAGCTAGCTCCAAAGGGCATTCTACACATTCGCCGCGGTGCCCCGGTTGAAACGAGTTTCTCGTGTCGCCTTTCCTTTCTGCCGTGCTCCTGCCACGTATACACATGCCCTAAACCAACATGAAGAGAACCAATATCCGGCGCGATGTGCCAGACAGCAGCAGCAGCAGTGGGAAAGTCGAAGTAAGAGACAAGAAAAGCTTCATTTTAAAAAAAGCGACAGCAACGTTTGGCGTTTCACTGTACTTCCTCTGACAGCGTTCTAAAGAATGCGCGGGGGCGGCATGCTGGCAGGCAAAGCACAGGGGGCGACTGCTCCTGTGGCGCAGGGACAAAGTCTTTACAGCTAGGTGGCGTCTCCTAGAACGAGCAGAATGCCGAGCGCATCCGCTAGGCGTTGGGGGCGAGGCTCCTCATTGGCCCGTGAGACAAGACAGACTGAAAACGTTTAGCTTATGTAGCCGGGAAGTATACTATCCGTTCCGCGCAGACCGCTCACTGTATGTACCACGGTGTAGTATGCACACCAGGAACGCCGATGTTGGTGCGCTAAACACTCATGCCTATAACAAAATGAAGAACGCTGTGGTGGCTCATCTAAACACACAAATAAAAAAATTTGAGGAGCCATTCTACCCTCTGAAGGTGGTTGACCAGCGAAGCTGCTATGGTGGTATAAATCATGTTGCTATAGAGTTTTGTTGGTATGTAACCATAGATTTATTTATGTACACGCCATTTATGCGAAATAGAAAGAAATATCAGGCACGCACTACGTCATGCACTACGCCATACATACACAGAGCTAGCGCCGAAAGGCTTTTACGACGCCGCTCTACAGACGCTGGTGTTGTGGACGCGGCTGCGTCGGGGCGTCGTTTAGAAGCAAGTGGCCGTTAAACCGATCCTCGATGCGACCGACGATGTGCGTTGACCGAGGCGCAGTCCAAAGGAGTGCACGAAACAATGCAGGTTTGTTTGTAATTTGCAGCTTTACAAATATCCATCAAATATGCAGCCTTACAACTGAGAGATGAACATGAGATAGAGTTAATGGATGAAGCCGTAACTAGGTTTGCTTCAGAAGCAGCAGTTGAAGTGGAAGGTAAGGCACCAAGACAACTAGTGGGTAAGCTCTCCCAAGTAACAAAGGACCTAATAAAATATCCACAAAGAATGAAAGTGTCCAACTCAAGAGATAAGATAGAATTTGCGGAACTGTATAAGCTTATCATCAAAGAGAAATTAAGGGATATTCGAAATTATAAAGTGAGAAAGGCAGAGGAGGCAGTAAAAATGGACGCAGCATGAAATCTGCGAGAGAGAAATTTGGCATAGGAAAAACCAAGGTTTATCCACTGAAGATAAGCAGGGTAATATCAGCAATCTTGAAGATTTAGTGAAAGCAGTGGAAGAATTCTATACTGACCTGTACAGTACCCAGAGGAGCCACGATATCTTCATTTGAAGTAGTATTGTACAGGTTATAGAGACTCCATCCTTAAATAGCTACGAAGTTAGAAGGGCCTTGCATGACACTGCAAGCGGCAGGAGAAGATGGAATAACAGTCGATGTAATTAAAGTTGGTGGCGACATAATGCTTGACAAACTAGCGGCCCTTAATGTGTACTGCCTATTGACTTCATGCGTCCTAGAGAACTGGAAGAATGACAACTTAATACTAATCCCAAAAAAGGGAGACGATAAAAAATTGAAAAATTATTGGCCCATTACCTTTCTCACAGTATAGCATAAAATATTTACCAAGTTAACTACAATAGAATAAGGGAACACTGGATTTCAGTTAACGAAGGGAACAGGCTGGCTTCAGGAAGGGATACTCCACAATGAATCACATCCATGTCATCAATCACGTAATCGAGAAATCTGCAGAGTACAATAAGCCTCTCTTTATGGCTTTCATAGATTACGGAAAAGCATTTAATTCAGTAGAAATGCCAGCAGTCATAGAGGCATTACGTAATCAAGGTACACAGGCCGCTTATAATCTTGGAAAGTATCTACAAAAATTCCACAGCTACCTTAATTCTCCACAAGAAAGTAGGAAGATACCTATAAAGAAAGGTGTCAGAGAAGGAGACACAATCTCTCCGATGCTATTGACTGCGTGCTTGGGAAGAGTATTCAAGGTATTAAACTGGGAAGGCTTCGGAGTAAGGATTAACTGCGAACATCTCAGAAGCCTTCCACTTGCAGATGACAGTGTCCCGTTCAGCAGCACTAAAGAAGAGTTACAACAAATGATTCAGTAGAGATTTGATTCGCTATAGATACCAGCAGTCACAGAGGCATTATGTATTGAAGAAGTACCGAAGGCTTACGTAAATATCTTGGAAAATAGGTACAGAGATTCCACGGCTACCCTAATACTCCAAAAGAAAAGTAGACAGATACCTAGAAGAAAGAAGTCAGACAGGGAGATACAATCTCTCCAATGCTATTCTATTCACTTGATGCTTGGAAGAAGTATTCAAGTGAATGAACTGGGAAAGCTTAAGAGTAAGGATCAACGGCAAATCTCTCGGCAGCCTTCGGTTTTCGGTTTGCAGATGACATTGTCCGGTTCAAACACTGGAGACGAGTTACAGCAAACGATTGAGGACTTAGAGGGTGTGTAAGGGTGGGGTTTGAGATTATTATGCAGAAAACAAAGGTAAATATAAATAGCCGGGCAAGGCAACAGTCGTTCAGGATCGCCAGTAAGCCTCTAGAGTCCGTGAGGGAGTACGTTTATCTAGGTCAATTACCCACAGGGAACCCTGATAATAAGAAGGAAATTTACAGAAGAATAAAAGCGGGGTTGCAGCGCATACGACAGACAATGTCAGCTCCTGCGTAGGAGCTTACCGTTATCACTAAATAGAAAGGTGTACAATAAGTGTATTTTACCGGTGCTGATATATGGGGCAGAAACTTGACGATTGATAAAGAAGCTTGAGAACAAGTTAAGGACCGCGCAAAGCTTGATCAGACGAAGAATGTTAGGCGTAACGTTAAGAGACAGAAAGAGTGGCGGGGATGAGAGAGCGAACGGGGAGAGCCCATATTCTAATTTACATTAAAAGAAAGAACATCGAGCTGCGCAGGTCATGTAGGGTGTTCGTTAGATAAGTGGTGCACCATTAGGGTAGTAGTCGAGGACGGCACACGACTAGGCGGGGAAATGAAATTAGGAAACTCGCAGGCGCAAGATGGAATCAGATCGCGCAGGACATGGGTAATTGGAGATCGGAGGAAGAGGCCTTCGTCCTGCAGTGGACATAATATATGCTGCTGATGATGATCGTTTCTTGGTGAACGTTAGTCAGTTTGGCAGTGTCTATCTAACCGCCTCCATCATTGAAGTTCTCATGGTCGTTTCGTTAACTTGGTACGTACCCAAATTGGCGTAGTCTGACAAGAGTGTATGACTTACATAAATAATTGTTCATTACATGAAAATCATGACATATGTGTCATGTAGGTCATAAAACAGCCGCCTAGGTCTTCGTGCTTTAATGGTCGTTTCGTTAACTTGGTATGTACCAATATTGGCATAGTATGACAAGAGTGTATGATGAACATGAATGATAAATCATGACATGCATGTGATATAGGTCATGAAAGAGCCACCTCCGTCTCGGTATGTGCCTAAATTGGCATAGTATGACAAAATGTGTGATGAAAATAAATAATAGGTGATATCGTGAATGTCGTAACTAGCGTGTCATTTAGGTCGTAAAACAGCCGCCTACTTCTTGGTGCTCTCATGGTCATTTCGTTATCTTAGTAGGCTTCCCGCATACTGCTTCGCCTAACATCAAGTTCCACAGGGCGGGGGATCTCCCGGCTTTTTTGGTGAGAGTTGCTTGTTAGTGAGATGAGGCCGAGAGGTTGAATGTACATGAACGTTCTTATTTTACACATCTACGACGGGTACTACAGTACACAGTTTCATGTATATACGACAACACAATATCCAGGCAGTCCAAATGAATGAATAAAAAAACATGTAGGAGCACTGCGCCCGTCTTAGCAAACACTGCACACGTTTCCCCAAGATATCTGCTTTTAATGTTTCTTCATGCGTAGGTTATCATATCAGAGCATTGATTGCCTTATCCTTCCAAATCAGTGTGGTTGAACTGTTCGTAGCCTCCAGCCCCTAATGTCGTCTCGGCAGACTCCACTTGTGATACGACCAGCTCCGACGGACTCATGGTGGGGGTTTACACTGTTCCCGCGGATATCGTGGACATTGGCTCTTTGCGGCAATTAGTGGGGTCTCTCTGATGGTCAGCTTGTAGCAATTAGGGAGCTAGGCCGAGAGGGTCGCTACCGCTTTCACAAAATGCGGAGGTTACTGTCACTTCGGGATCAGCTTCCTTGCCAGTCAATTCTCTGAGCTGGACACGACGATGAATGTTAGACCACTGTCGTCTAGGCTGGCACTGGTGAAGCAGTAGCTTTGCAGGAAGCACACAAAATATTATGCAGTAATTCCACTGGAGTTTTCTAAGTGCTAGAGCCATTAAAAACCCTTATAAGTTTTTATCAACCTTATCGAATTTCATCCATCCCTTGTCGGTTGTTCTCAACCTTATCAGAATTGCTCCTACTCCTATAAGCCCTTATAGATATTTAACTCCTTGGTCATCAGCGTTGAACCATTGTCAATCGCTATCATTCATTATCTTCTTTATTAACTCATTTATTGCCTGCTTGTCCGTTTGTGGCGATAGCACAATGCGGTAAAACACATTTATATGTTCTATACATATTCGCCTTCTGAAAGCGGAGGTGCTTACGCCAGTGGGTAACCTACCTGGCCTTGAGCGTCAAGTTGTAAGTTCGAAATTCATCACCACCAACGTTTCAGACCACATTCTCGTCTGCGCTTAGTGTCGGCGTCCCTCGACATCCCTCGGCATAACCAAGTGAACCAGCACAGTGAAGGATGAAAGAGCGAACACGGAGCGCAGTGGCGGATCAAAGACAGTGACAGCGAAGATAGCGCGAGGAAGAAAGCTGTGGATGAGGGCGCAGCGGACCCATGAACTGAGGAGGAAAGTGTGGCGAAAGCGTGAGAAGAAAAGCGTAGTGGCGCGCAAGACAACGCTCGGCAGCGACGACCGCCACAAGATGGCGCCAGGTTAGCGCACCATTGTCTGTTCACCGATGCGCCTCCACCGATACCATATATAGAAAGAAAGTGTTGCATGATCAAAGGGTTGTGTGCGACGGCTGCTGTGAACCCCGCCAAACACGTCACCCTCGCGCTGCATTTCGCAATGTCCCGATTAGCGAGGCAATCACGCCACACTTAGCTCCGTTTGCAATATGCCACACAAGACAGGTTGTCCGTGTCCACCAATATATCGCGGAATTAAAACATGTGTGGAGCTGTGACGAGAATTTTGAATTAGGAAGTGTCGTAATCATCGGCGAACTTTCTTGCTTGATTTTTCCTTTCGAATTTATTTTGTTTTCATTGACCCACAAATTTCAATTGGCCCACCCCTAAATTTCATATTGACCCACACCCATTTCGCCCTCCTCTAAATTTTAAGTTGGCCCACCCCAGATATCAGTTGGGCCGCAGGAAGTTGGCCCTCCCCCAAATTTCACGTTGGCTCATCTCCAAATCGCAAGTTGGCCCATCTCCAAACTTCTAGGTGGCCCACAACCAAATTTAGGTTGATCATCCCCAAATTTTGTGTTGGCCCACCTACAAATTTCAAGTTGGCCAACCCTCCAGTTTCAGTCGGCCCACCTCTACTGAACGCTTCGCCATACATTCTCGATGAAGCCTTATGTGTACTTATGGGTATGCATAAATCTGATCATATGAATATGCTCTCTGATCACTTTTTTTCTTTCAATTGTTCCATGGTACTTATAAAGCTACCAATCATCTACACCTACAACACTATAACGAATAACTGTATTTCAAGTTACGCATTTTTGTGAAGGTACAAGAAGTCACACTTGTCGCATCACAGATTTTGTTCGGGTGCTCGCCAAAAAAATGTTTTCGCATTAGAAACACAATCCGCGCATGGCTGAGCTGCCGCGAACATCTCAGTCACCTTTCGCAGTCGTACGCGTTGCGTAGAGCTCGCAAGAGGTGCACGAATTCACCCTTTTGTCAAACACTCTCTTTTCAACAGCAGCCTTCTCCTCACTGTTTTCGGGCGTTATATTACGTCATATAGCATAATACCATAAGTGGCAGCTATCGAACAATAGCTGAAATCTATCACGAAGGGTTTTGAAGATCAGTGCGCTTCCTCTTGATGCCACGGTGTATATTTATTGACGCAGTTTAATAAACAGGCTTCGGATTCCCTGTGCTACGTTGCTTAGATACAGCGGCAGCCGTGGAATTACGCAACGAGTGTGCTCGCTGAGCGCAGTGTTGCTCGCTGACGACAAGCGCGTTTGGCACGTCGTGTGCGCAAAAATAGGAAATGGTGCTGTCTATAGTAGGATACAACTTAAAAACAGCAGTTGGCGACCAGGGCAAACGGACCGCGCGGAGTTGTTACTCCGCCAGCCAATCACAGAAGTAAACAAAATCGTCGTCATGCGACCATTTCATAATGATGTCGTACTTGACACCTCCGGAGCGTCTGCTGTTCTTGAAGAGCCTTTTCATGGGTGGAGCGATGACGTGGGCAAAAGACCTGGAGAAAGTGCATCGATTCTGAATATTTCACCCTTGAATAGTGCCCGGTACAGTAAATTTCGCTGGTGGCCCCGTTTTACTCATAGAACTTCACTGCCAAATGAAGTGAAACTTGACAATAAGCAGTTGCAGTGAAGCATGCGTTTTATTACAGTTCAATAAAGAATTGGTCTTTCACTGTTCAGCTATGATAGACGAGTAAAAACGCAGAAAATTACATGCTTATAAATTTTCTTTTGCTGTTTCCACCTGATTTCGGTAACAGGGAAAGCTTGAAGTACGAACTCTTTGCAGCCTCGCGAAGCAACACTGGCTGGTAGTTATGAGGGTGTTGGAGGGGATTTACAGCAGAATTGAGTTGTATCTGACTATACGTAAACATCTAAAATCAAATCTTAACTGCACGCCAAGGTGGCTTTGAGTAGGCGGAGTCTTGTGGGCACGGCCCACTGCGCCATAGCCTTCGCAGTTCAAGGCATTGAAAAAGGAGCGGGAGCACCGCGAAATGGATCATAGCGACCTTTGAATGCATATAGTGCCCCTTCTGCTGTACGGATTGAATAGCGTCTTGCGGCAAAGTCTTAAATAGTCTATTTTATTTTCGACTGCATATCTCGATTTCTGTAAAAAGGGGACTAAAGGGAAACTGAACAGGTCTCACAGAAAATCGAGTTATACGCACCATTTGGTACTTTCGAAGTTCTTGAACACGAAAATCAACTCGAAATTTGACATCACTCAACCAAAAACGCAGTATAGCAAGAAAAATTATTAGGAGGCTTACCTTTCGCCTGTAAGAGAGGAAGGCGAAATCATTGAAGGAACCCTGACTCCTTGTCACGCTACACGGCAACTGCAGTTTTCTTTTCTTTTTTCTCATCCTTTGCCTCTGTGCGCCGTTGCAGCAGATGCGAGCAGGCAAGCGCCATCTGAATAACGTCGTGACGAGGAAACGAGCTCAGCGCGCCGCTCTTAGAAACGCTTGAAAGGGGGTTTGCTTTTGAGTTTCCGCGCAACAGAATCATGTTTTCACGTATATTCCAGTTACAAACCGAGACTATCATTGCCTGTAGTTTGTGCGTAAATCTTTCTTACGCGTTTTACTTCCAGTAATTTAATTATTTCAGTAACGCCACTCCGAGGGCCTGCGTGGTTCGGTATCCTTGGTTAGGAAAAAAAATTTTCGCTCACAACGTAGTCGGCGCCAAACGCCGGACGCCAACACAACCCCCATTTTGTGCCACGCGAGGTCCTTAACGCTCACGCGTTGAAGCTCCGAGCTGCTGCAGCGCGGCGCTCGGGGAATGTGGCTCGCATCGATGATTGGTGGACCGCACCATGACGTCAACCCAAGGGTCGGCGAGAGCCCGCCGCAATGCGAGAGCTTATGACTGCGATTACCACCCAGGTGATTTTGCAGAGTTCGTCGGTCGCTCTTATGAATAATTTTGATCACTTGGATATGATTGGCGGGACACCACACGCGTTTGAATCAGTAGGCCGACAACGAGAACCATTTATGCCAAGCGCGAGCGCGCTGGTCAATGGGGTATTTGGGATGGAGCCCGCTGGTTCCGAGTGCCTAACTGCGACATTTACCCGTGTCGGAAGTATCGCTTGGTACGTATTCGTAAGTTTTTTCTTGTGCTGTACCTTGCTGTATAGCCTTAGCAGTACGAGTGAGATGGTATTAGTCTCATACCGGGCACCCTTATAGCATTGACTATGGAGAGACTCGTATCGCACACAGTGGATTTTAGTGTTGCTGGTTTGCAAGTAATAAAGTTCAGCTGTCGAAAGCCATATTCCCAACTCTGGTTACTAACTGGCGTGTCGTGTCCACCGTCTGACTCACTTTCCCTTAACTTCTCCATGTAAAATTAGGCCCCCAGTCACAGCCTTGGTTATTTATCGTCACCACAGCCTCACATAGCATGGCGACCGTCTATCATTGAGGACACACTATTTACTACATAAATAAGAGAAGTTCCGCGGAATACAAGCCTAGATTCGGAACTCTTCGGGAAAAAACAACGCGAATGACAGAAGCGAGAAGCGGAGGTTTAGGTAACCGTGGGAGAAAAAGACGGAGATTACCAAGAAAAACAACGTACCTTTATTCTATAAGCGGCATGAGCTCGAACATTCGACACCTTACCACCTCGTGCTTTCGTCTCTTCGCTAAGGCTGCGATTCATTCTCTTTATGAGCGAAGATCAACGGCGCTACGCATGACCCTAATCGAGCAGATATTACTGGAATTCTCATTGCACGCATGAGTGGTAAACTATGTTGGTAATCAGTGTCCGAAAAATGTTTCCCGCCGAGAAGTGTGGTTCTAGAAGGCTTGACATTCATATCAGCGCAGCGATTCACTGAGAGGCCTGCTTTTCCTGCCTTAGGATGTTGTGAAAAAGTACATCGTCTCAGCCGCCGGCGCTTGTACAGCCGTAGGCAGCGCAGAAAGAAGTCATGTTTGCAGTATATGCCTCTTAATCTAATTTTGCCATGTGCAAGCATTTATTCGAAGCGTAAGGCGGATACATAGGGTGAAAATGTTGATTATTGGAGGTAAGGGCCACGCATGCAACACGACGGACGGGCAAACCCTGCAGGCTATGTTGACGCGGGCGCCTGGGACTCTTACATTGACAATAATTCCCGCAAGCGTTCCACTTTCACCGCCACCACTGGCTGACTGGGTGTGCCGTGGTGGTTGGAGCACCAGCTGGGATTTTAATTGTCTATCATGGCGCCGCTACAAGTGTGATCGAAAAACAAAACTTCGGACGGGGTTTTCAAATGTCTGTGCTTCAGAAAAAAATGTCACTTCTTAGAAATCCAAAACCAGTTCAGTTTCCCTTTAAGAGCGTCTTTCAAGAACGACACTAGCCTTCAGAGTAGGCTGACCCCCCCCAAAAAAAAGGAGAGGCAAGAATAAAAGACGGGTAGCGACGCCATATCGAAGCACCCGCACTGGTCCGCTGCAATGCCATGCTGAGACCCTGGTTGTTAGGTGGACTATAACCCATTCAGAAGCAGCCAAAGACTGCCCTCAGCAAGTTTTGAGGACCTTCACTGCACCGTGCACATCGGCTCTAGTACGAGCAAAACATTCCGGCAGAACCCATCTCTTGATGAATGTCGACGTGAATCGACAAGCATAAAGCAATGTAGCGGCACGCCGTATCGCCACCGCAAAGACATGTCATCGATGAGGCGTGTATGCAGCCGAACTAATATCTCACGTGATTCCTCTGGACATGCTGCACTAAGCTGGCGGCGCAGTGGCGCCAACGTGAAGTCGGTGCGAGGGCCGTGTGTAAATATATAATCATATAAGGCTAACTATACATGTATACCATATTTATTGGTTTGTGTCTCCTACCGGCCCCTTAGGGCAGTACATACCTGGAAATGGAAAATGTCACGGGTTTGCGTTATGTAGTAGCAGATACCAGATAGTAATAGATAAAGAAAGGTATTAGATACAATAAAAATTATGTAAAGGCCGAACAAAGATAATAAACGGAAAGAAAACGCAATTTATACAGTATATGGTAGCGTGAAAATTGCAAACGAACTAAAAACGTGATGGAAATGATCAGTGGCCATGAGAATATAAGTATAAAATTACAATCGTATCAAATAGGTAAACAGCCTGCCAAAAAATACATATAAAATGAAACGAAAAAAAATGTTCAACGATTTTAGGTCCATGAAGACAATGTAGAGGTAAATACTGAAGCATATGTAGGTTATGACATGTTGATACAGTCTAGGAAGGTTAGCAGTGATGCGTGAAATGATGATTTGTGTAAGCGAGACGACGATTCGCGGTAAGGAGATCCATTTGGCAACATGTAAAGAGAGGGGCGAAATCTTACAAGCCACACGTTTTTAAAATTTATATTTGCAGGACTCACTCCTGCAAATATAGGCTTGACTTTATGAACATGGTCAGCGCGGGTCCAGATATGAGGAGAAGCGGGTAGAATATGGGCCTAGCGAATGGAATATTAGTATGGTGAAAAATGTGTACGAATGACATCACTGTTAATTTCCTGCACATGTCAAGACGAGGTAATTTAAGGGATTTATTTGAGACGTATCAGTTTGATAGCGAGAGTATGAATATAAGATGGTTGCGATTACAGGCAGCACTGGAGGAGTTTTATATATATATTTTTTGTAATTGTAGAGCAGCACATACCCAGTGACGCATGTGCAGAGACCTAAGATGGCATCCAATAAAAGCGGCACGCACGCGTTTCACATACCCCGTGACCCAAGTTGGTCCGACGGTTGGTTCTGAGCAGGGATCCCTCCTCGGCACTGCAAGCCAATGTACCTTTTAGACCATGGACAATCCACTGACAAACTGCCGTGAAAACGCTCAGAAACCCTATTCGACAGAGAGACAAGCAAAACTGTAGACATCATAAAGTGCCAGAAGTATCCCAAGAATAGTAACCGCGTATATTACATTGAAATCCGTGCGTCACTTTTGGCGTCAGGTTATGGCATCAATTTAGAAAAGTGAGAGTTTAGTGTTCAATTTTTATTCCAGCATTAAATATTTTTTGGGTACATAACTTTATCAATTCAATAAATTTTTTGTTTATCATCAGATCATTAGGGGTCCTTTCAAACCGGAGATTGTTCACCAGTGCTATCATAAGTGCTACTCTCTGTGCTGGCGTATTAAGTGCTACCGAGTGCTTCTGTATTATCTAGACGACTTTATTATCTATTCATGGAAGCCACTATTTTGCGATATTATACGAACAAGTTCTCAGTTTTGTGCACAGTGACCTGAAATAATCATGGCTGTAAACCACCGAACGCATTCGAACGCTTTCTTTATGTACACAACCGAGCGTAGTAGAATGCATTAGGTTGTTTCTGATGGAAAGCGGCAGCACTGACATTACACACCAGTGTCACTCAACTGTATGCTTCTGCAAACTTGTTGACATGCAGGAGTTCCGAACTCCACGGGGAGAATCTAACAGGATATCACAAACGAAAGACGGTGGCGATGGCAGACGCTACATAGCCTCGCTGTTGTTCGTGTGCCTTATAGGAGTGGTGGCGGGAGTACTGACAGCTGGATTGGTGTCGGTGCTGACGGTGCTACTTAACTCACCTGTGTCATTCACCTCCGCAGTAATAAACGAAGTAAGTGCGAATGTTTCAGGAACATAAAGGTGCCTTGTCCTGTGTACATTGTACCACGTGTCTTACTAAGCTTCAGCTTCTGATTTACGACGATTCAATCCTTGATTCAATGGGCTGGTTTGTTGGTCTGCGAACGCGAGCGGTAAGTGACATAATGCAGTACACATATATATCTAATCAGTATTCATAGCCTCTTGTATTACTGAGGGGTTCCGTTTTTTATTAAATATTTTGCTGGTGCGTTGCGCAGTAGGAGCTAATGAAACTAGGTTTGCTCTCCCTTCAAAACCATGCTCGTGATTTGCGTAGAGGCCACGTGCAACTGGAGTGCATTCGTTGGTGGACGTAACTGTTCGATTCGAGCGTCTGTAATTTCCATCCTGCGGGCGGTTTGCTGCCTCGTCGACTGCAATGGAAGACTACCAGATAATGTGAAAGGTAGAGTACGTATTAACTGCCGTAACGAATGTTGCGCGATTCGGGGGCTTTTCTTAGCTGGCTACGATCCTGACGCTGGCGATCGAATCAGCTTTGATGAAGGCATCCACGACGACTACAGGAGAGGGCGCTAGGCAGCGGCTTTATCGCAAGTGGCTCAATTACCAGAGTCTCTGCTGCGATTTGACAGCGCTGCTGCAGACGGGCGAAGCCGACGTGAGGTGGAAATAGGACCACGGAGCGGTTAGCCAGGGCTTTTGTCAGTAAGTGGAAGGTCTTATATTGCGCGAGCGGAGCATTTAGTAGTTCTGCTGTTTGGCCAAGCAAGCTTCCGGTCAACACCTGCGCATTTTGTCGATCGCCCAACGCATTGGTCACAGAAGCGGTGTCCAGCTGAATTTGTTAAGCATCCCTAGGCAGCGAACAGGGAAGCGTCCAGTAGCTTTGCGGAGAGCATTATCGTGATGTAGCTAGAGGTACGGCAATGCCATATTCAGGTACTGCGGTCTTCGCGCCGTTGTCACGTCGCCCCGCACGCTCTAGATGCAGTCGCACTTGCCTAATATCTCACCGCTGCCACCAAAATATTTCGAGACGATTACACGAAAGAGAAACACACTACAATCCCCACTGAATCTAACTCTAAGCTATGAGTTCCTTGATTCTCATCATCCTTCTCTTACTTGGCCTTTTTTTCTCTTATGCGCAGTATCTAGCCTGCAATATTTTGCGAAATGTTAAAAGCTGTGTGCAAGAAGACAGAATTATGCGTGAATGGACGGGACAGCAGGGAGACGAACTTAAATTAAGCAGTGCGACAGCATAGATGATGTCTTCTAGCATGTGAATTAAAGAATATTCAAGGCAGTCCGCACTTTAGATAATTTTTGGACATGTGAAATCCGAGGAATGGATGGACTTAAGAAATGTTGAGAGCCCTGGAGGAGGTAATGGATGAATTCCACCAACGGCAAGAAACTACCGAGGCAGCAGACCAGCATAGGACCTTACATGACTTAATTATGCCAGAAATTGGTACCAGCCCTGTCCTAGTGCTGTCATTTGGGCAAAGAGCGAACAATTGAATGATGGCCCAGAGTTAGATACTGGATTGGGCCAACATTGGGCCAGTGCAGCATTGGACCCAAGTCTGGCAATATCGTTATCACTGCCAGCTTTACGACGAATATTGTAATTACGCTGGTTCCAGTGTACACAGCCATTACTACCGTGAACCTTTTTCTAATGCCATTTTTCATAGCAGTTGTCCCTATAATTTCTCACTAATCAGTACCTACAAAAACGCGATAGAAGTATACTAGTCTAGGAAGGCAAAGTCCTACAGAATGCTATTAACAAGTGAGATGAATACTAGAAGACATTGTATAGCTGTTTACAAATAAATTTATACCAAACAGGCGTTTTCCGAGTTGCTTAAAGGTGGACGCTGGGTTATTTCAAAATATTTCATTAATTAATAAATAACTGCCAAAGAGGCACCTTCCTTGAAGCTAGGCGGATGATGGTAATTTAAGCAGGGCCCCAGGGATGGGAATTGGGCAAGGTGCTGAGGACCGTGGGATAGCCAGGAAATTGAGGGCAGGAAGCTCATGCGCGCAAGCTGATCAGTGCTCGTACGACGGGCAGCTGGTGAAGCCCCTGAGGCAAGCAATAACGCAGTAGTTTCATGTAAATTTCACTTCCTCACACATCGACATACCTCTTATTTGGAGGAGATGGTTGCGCTAGGAAAAAAAAGCACAAGTGGGGAAACACAGATGAGGGGATGACAACTTCAGGCTGAGTCTTCGAAGGTTTGAACGAATAAATTTTCGTGTAAGAGATTTCTTAGTCAACGCACCTTCATATCACAACATATATTACATATTTCCCAGAAGGTGCTACAGAGCGCATTCAGAACACAAACGCAATATGCACAGGCTCCATGCCTACGTCTTGTTTACACCACAATTTTACACCTCACATTTAGTCAACGTAGCAATTCAGAAATAAAGCGCAAGTACAACAAAACTTTTTACAGCATTAGAAGCCTATAGCTTCAAATAGGACGGGTATAATGCAGCTTCGTGCAAAATTTCACATGTGAAAATAGAGCAGTTGCGTCCGGAAGCACTATCATAAATAGGCATTTTTTGCACGGTAAGAGAAAAACACACTGCCGCTTCCGCTTGCTGAAAATGATGATTGACATAGAATAGTGAGAACAAGTGCGGTTCCTCGTAAGACTTGCGGGATCAGGCAGCACCCGTGGTGCGATTAAATCAAAGTATGCTCGGATTTGGGTAATATTCATTATCATAAATTGACATGTGTTCTACGATAGGTACTAGTTAAAGACTGTTAATAAAACAAATGAGCATGTTAAAACCACTGTACATTAGTGAGGGTTGTTTGTATAGTAGGTATATACCGCGTGATAACGCTCACTTTTGCAACAATTTAGGAATACGTTCCAATACAGACTGCAAGAATTGTCAATACAACTCAGAGCGTTTCTATTCAGTAAGAGTTGATGGATCTATGCCAGAAATTTAAGCGGGCCAAAAATAAATAAAGAAATACAGCAGATTTCAGTTATTATTTCACCCTTTGGCTCTCTATGTTACTACGATAGTAACATTTACCCACAGTCAAGACCACTTTCTCATTTTCGTATGTGCGCATTCTTCTGCTATAAAGAACACTTACCACGCATTTTCACATGGAATACTACATTGAAAAATTAGTGCCTTAATGGCCATAGCGCCTTATTGCAATTGTTTTCAGACCTATTTTTAAAGACGAACATGTTTCCCTACAAACATGTATTCATATCATGTAATACGTTGAAGGTAAATTGACATATATGACGTGGGTAGCCGCCAGAAGAGAATATGTTTACATATATATTCGTAATTATGTCACATTTTAGCTGTCATGGAAAAGGCTGTAAAAACTGAAGTTCCAAATACTAGTAACTCTGCGCAAGTATTAAATGACTAATTTTTTAGGTTACCCAAAAAAGATATTCTTGCAAGCGTGCATTTGCAACCAAATTGTTCGTTGATTTTGATATCGATAGTTTAACCCCTTCACAGAAAATAAATTTGTTACTAACACCGCGAATATTATTTTTTTCGGGAAAGTAGCTTCTAGGACACACAGGTAAGAGGCGATGGTCTGCTATGGAGATGTGCCATGGTCGAACACAATGTCTGGGACCTTTGATGTGGAATGAACATACATTGATGGGTGGGAGGCCCCTTAGCATTATTTAAAACACCACATGGCAATAATATATATATATATATATATATATAGGAGTGTTTTTATGTGTCTGGCAGTGTGTTCGCTGACGAAGGCCGTGCCTCAGCGAAAGCTTTGGCATCTAAACAGCCTTTTTATCGGCCTTGTTTCTTTCTTGGACATGTATTTTTTTCACAGAGTGCAGCCAACCCTCCTGCGTGCACTACGAAGGACTGCAGCGTCCTGGCGCAGTGGCTGAGGGTGAAACTGGACCACAACGTCGACCCTTGCCATGATTTCTACGAATTCGTGTGTGATGATTACAAGGGCGAGCATATTATATCAAAGGCAAGTGATAAAGGGCGCACGCTCAACAGTAGCTGCTACAGGATGATGGCTGCAACGTGGCGCTTAATAAAGCGGAAAGAGAAAAACATATCACAGATAAGTGAATACTCTGCACCTCGAAAATAAAGGTGTGCTTCAGTCTACTCCATTGCAAGGCCCAGTTTTCTAGCGCATTTAACATTCTCTACGCTTAAAGGTGCCGTGCCCCCTGAACTTTGCATGTTGTTCTTATATTACGCTTTCTTGATATAGGACTTTGCGATGCCTCTGACGCAAGTCAAAACGCGGAAATCGGACCATTTACTATTTTACTTTCCTTTTGAAACCAGTTTCTGCAGCGACTGCAGCGTGATACATGCGAAATTTTAGGCAGGGGATACGACTCAAAGCAACATGACTACTGCTGTTCGTTTTGATAGGATGGGCATGAAAAAATTCGACATGTACTTTTTACCACGTGAAGGCGAGATGCTGCTGAACACTTCGTTATGGGCTGCCTCACATCGTCGCATTGCTCCTTTCGCAGTTCAACTTTTTTGGCTCGTTTTCTACGTTTAGCTGCGGCTTCGCGCTCGCGTACAGAAGGGTCCGACTCGAACCAACGACGTTTCTCTTCGACGTTACGTTGCAACCACTCAGAAGGGAATTGAAATTTATGCGGTTCTGTGTGCTGTATGGGTAATTTCCATCGATGTATGCACTGTTCTTTTCAATTTATTGACTGCTTGTAGCGTCAGCCTCACGGGGGTATGAGCCACTGCATTTTTTTTTACTTTCTTACGGGGGTGTGGCCATCGCTTACGAGGGTATTAGACATTGAGATGATCAGATGTTTTTTTTGTGCCACTCGAGTAGACGCCACGTTTCTGTACGTCGTATGCCTAATTCCAATGAATGCTTTTATTATACGCTTCACTTTGATGAGTGCTTGTAGCCTCTCGATTAGGAGAGTAATCAGCCATTGCATTTTTTTGCTTGCTTAGCCTTTAGGATCACTTCTGATGATGACAGCTTTTTAAATATATCGTGTGTATTCATGCTATACACACAGTGACGACTTTAATAATAACGACGCGTTCTGTGCTTTTATAGGCAAGCCAAACTGACTAGCTCGTGAAATCGCGGGTGTCTGTCTTAAGCCGCGAAGCAAGCTAAACGAGTAAGGCGCCTGGGCCCATGCTTGCTTCGGTTACGTATTTCCGATACTGCTGGTAACATAATTTTTTTTACTAGCGCGCTGAGATAAAATATGGAAGTAAGCAATATCACCGGATGTTCCTCAGGCGTACAATGCGTACTTACTAGGCATCTTTCATGCATTCCATGCCAGCGAACTTTCTTCGTTCACCTCCACACATTGTACAGTTGTGCAAAGGGAACAACTGGGGTGTGAAGCAGGGTGTCGAACCCAATCCGGACGACAATTGCGACCGCAAATCAACCCATACCTCAGGCGAAAGCTGAAGTGGACCAACTTAACCTCAAGCGAAAAAAAATATAATGAATACTGGTTTGGCGCGAAGCGGTTCAAGCACGTAGACCGAGAACGGGCGCTTAGTAGATTGCCGCGATGCTTCCAGTAATTACTGCTTTCATCAGTGCTCCCCCCTAGCAGAATATTATGGCTCACGAATTGCGTGAGTCGTAATATTCATCATTACCAGCCTGGCTAGGCCCAATGCAGGGCAAAGGCCTCTCCCATACTTCTCCAACTACCCCGGTCATGTGCATATTGTGGCCATGTTGTCCCTGCAAACTTTCTAATCTCATCCGCCCACCTAACTTTCTGCCGGCCCCTGCTACGCTTCCCTTCCCTTGGAATCCAGTTCGTAACCCTTAATGACCACCGGTTATGTTCTCTCCTGAATACATGCCCTGCCCATGTCCATTTCGTTTTCTTCATTTCATCTAAGACGTCACTAACTCGCGTTTGTTCCCTCACCTAATCTGCTATTTTCTTATCCCTTAACCTTATACCCATGATTCTTCTTTCCATAGCTCGGTGCGTCGTCCTCAATTTAAGTAGAACCGTTTTCGTGAACCTCCAGGTTTCTGCCCTGTAGGTGAGTACTGGTAACACAGAGCTGTTATACACTTTTGTCTTGAGGAATAATGGCAACCTGCTGTTCATGATCTCGTAATAGTCATAATGTTCATAATATTCGTAATATTCATAAATGGAACATAAATGGACCATGGGCATGTGCTGGCAGGTGTGGCCACATCGGCAGAGACGCTTTCACTTCTGAAGTCGGCTTCAACAGTTGTGTTCACGGTCGAAAAGTCGTTTCCGGTACTCAGCGAGATCACAGTTTCTATGTATCCTACCAATTTTCGGCCGTTAGGCCAACTCGTTATGAAAACTACATAAATCGTAAAACACGAGCGTCAGGATACGCGGAATGCAGAAGCTACAATGTCCTCGAGGATAAAGAATCAACAAATTAACATACACGACGTATCGTAACACTGTGGTCGCTAAAAGGCACACTCACATTCTCATTGAGTGATAAACGCAGCTGTAAACAACAAGAGAATATTTTTTTTGTTGAGTGCCACGGTTCAAAGCACTTTTGGTGCCCACAGCCGAGCAGAGTTCAACGCTGTCCGAGTTGTGCAAATCTTTAGCGGGCGACAGTGTGCGGGATTTTAATTCTTTGCTTGACCTGTTTGGAACCTCGCGCATATGCGTAAAAATATTCATGAAGTCTTCAGCACAAACCACCCATCATTCTTTGAAAAATATCCATGCTCCGATCTTCTCGGTGAAGAATGAGCAAGTGGAGCGAAATGTCGAATGTAGGCTGCATTCTTTGCTGCAGACGAACATATTTCACTTGTTTTACGCGTTACACTGTGAATCCAACGTTCTCGTGGCACCACAAATCTAGCCGAGGGGCAAGTAACTGAATCAATAAAAGAACCTCATCTTCTTTTCTTTGTACGGTAATCATATCAGATAAATTTTATTTGTCCGTGAGGTACTTCCAGCTGAGCCCTAGATGGCCGCCCTTGCTTGCTGAATGTGTGCTCATTTTTATTGCTGAATTGTTCACGTTGTGGTGGCCCAGAAAACTGCTTTGTTATATGTTCGAGTATAGTTTACGACACTTCACTTCAAGATTGTGCACGTGCGATACTCCTTTAGACGTGATATAATATCCAATCGTTTAGACATACTGACAACACAATTTCTTTTAACGTATGCCATGATGTATCGGTAAGTTGCAATGTACCATTTACGAAGAGAAGCCCTTGTGATAATGCGATAATGACAGGAAGATTTACTCTTTAAAATACGAAACTCTGTGTACTTATGCGTTTTACGAATCCTGATTCTTAGTATTTTCCACGTGCCCAGTATTGACGACAATTAAAGCAAAGTCGGAAAAGAGGGAGCGTCGGGACAGCAGTGTGGAGGCGAGGCGCTGCATGCTGCATACCCCATATAACTACGCCACTGCATAAGATGGCGTCTTTATTTGCGTGTCGGCTGCAGCTGCATAGAATAATTCCTATATCAGATACTGACGCAAAAAATCAGTTGATGTCTCCCACGTGCCAATGTACTCGTCTAGGTGTGCTGCTTGCGAAACTTGAGAAGTGGGCAGCGCTACACAGCAGAAAATATACGGCGCCGAACCACTTTTCGAGTTCGCGAACAGTTAGAAATTGATGTTTCTCCAAACCTGAACGGAACAGGAATGAAGTCGGTGCAAATTGAACCTGAACCGAACCGTTATTTGTTTTGCTTCGGGACCTTGTTAAAAAATGTATATTTCAGTGATCGTACGGTGAGACCCAAGGCATCTGCCCGCACCATGCGCAGCTGACAGCGGAGATCACTCGCATTTCCAAATCTGCCGCCCGTGCCGCCACCGTGCCGGCCACGGGACAGACCGCCTGGCAGAAAGCGACGGCACTCTTCAAGGCCTGCTTGACGATGGTCGAATCAAAGCGGGACGAGGTGAGCACGGCACATGCCTCTGCCATGCCTGCTGCACGTGCGAGGAAATTTCACTAGTTTTCGTCACACACGCATACACATGACTCTTCTAGTATCAATTAGGGTTTTTTGGCATTCTATAGCGGTGCTTCAGTGTCCAAGACCAGAAAGGGCAGCCTCCTAGCTGGTTACGACGCCTGTATCATTGACAGATGCACGACTTGAACGAGGATAGATTTCTTTTTTGCATACTTTGAAGGCGTCTCAATTCAACATTCTTTTTCCCTGTGCAAATGTAATTTATGATTATACGTAAAAAAAGTGCGCTTAGCGCTCGTCCTGTCGTCTTCTCTGTCTTTGTCCCTGCTACTTTGCGCTAGTCTTTTGAATAATGCCTTGATTAATAAAGTAAGCCTGCACACGCCCACACAAAAACAATATTCAGTGGTAATTTAGTTTTTAATTTATGCTAGAAACATTCATTAGAATTACGTCTCAACAATTTGATATTCCGCATCCATGATTTCAACAGTGTTCATCACGTTGTTGGTTTACTCATGAGCTTGTTGACCTCGTCTTGCCTCTTTGAGGAACGAAGTGGAACTGACGGTCGTCTCGAGCAGACCACCATCAGCTGCACTACATACATACATACATACATACATACATACATACATACATACATACATACATACATACATACATACACACACACACACATACATACATACATGCCTACATACATACATGCATACATGCATACATACATACATACACACATACATACCCCCACACGCATATGCATTTATTATATCTCAACCAGGTGACTTGCACCAGCTTCGCACATTTCAGAAACATACAATTTTTTTCCACTTACATTTCCCACTGGGACACTCCTAATGCTTACGAAATAAAGAAAAAAAATGGAGCTGCCTGGCGACTCGACGCCCCAACCTTTCGTCAAGTGGGTGTTCTTCCAAGCGTCTGCAACTGCCGTAGCTGCTGAGCATCGAGCTGGGAGCACGCTTGAAGTTATGTACCTCTTGTACCACCTGTACCTATGCATGGTGTCAGCTTTGGTTGTGACAGAAGGCTACAATTACGCAAATGAATGTGTGCATAAATGTATATTATCCTGCAACTATTCTTAATATGTCAAAACAATGAATATGATCTGGTACTAGCATAAATACCCTTCGTATAATGCAGAAAGAATGGTTCCTTTTAAGTTTACCACGGGGAATACTCTGCGCAATCCAGGGCTGCCTTGCAGTAGAGTGCAAAAGCCCCCTCCTCCCTCCCCTTGCTTTGAAGAAACTACTTCCACTAATTTTTCAAAGTAATAAAGTCTTGATAAATCCGCCTCTGAAATTTCATTCTAGTTTAGTCAAGTACGCTGCAGTTCAGTGAAGTCGAGTCAGTACGATTTCGTTTCACCGTGACACTGTTCTGCACATGTTGCGTCATTATTGCACCTTTGATCCCCTAGTAGTGTCTTGTGTGTGTGGGTTGCCATAATAACCAAAAACGTCATGCTCAGCTGACTTTGTGACCACCTTTACAATTGCTGGTATCACTTCTTTCACACTTCAGTGACAGTAAAGAGCTGAACACTGCCCTAATTTTGCGTTACAAGTTCAACGGTTCCTTTCGTAAACTCATGCTGAAAAAGACTACAAACACTGATATTCCGATAGCTGCGCCAATGTTCGTCGGTCGTCGAAATCAGAAGTCAGGATCAAGTATGTTTGCTTCTTCTATACAAGTCTCGGTACCATGTCAAAGTAATCGTCGGCTTTTGGCATTTGTTCACGATACACAGCGCTATTTCGATCGCGCGCGCAATCTGATCATGCGAGTCTCTTTGGCTGTACATTCCGCTACAACATTCCAGAAATTTCGGATAGGGTAGGAGCATTTGCCACTGAATGATAAAGCGAGATAACTGTCATAACCCGAAAAAAAAAAACAGCCACCGACAAAAAGTAAAAAAAGTTAGAAGGCGATTCAAACCCCAGTTGGACTCGTCCTGAGTGAATTGCGGTTGAAAATGGGGCAGTGTCACTGTGCAAGTCACTCTAGTGCGTCACTCATCGCATAAGGGGAGTAGAAATACGTTGCACTGTTAATTTTTTTTACTGCACTGTCTTGGGGAAGGGCATAAATTTTAAAGACAAAGTCTGTGTAGGCGAGCTACCACGATTTTTTTGTTCCGGTTATGTTCCTAGCCTCTTTCATGGGCTGGTGCTTGCGATATTGGAGTAAATGTGGCACTATATGTGCTAATCGGTATGCGTTCCTGGTACCACTGTCTCTTCGATATATATATATATATATATATATATATATATATATATATATATATATATATATATATATATATATATATATATATATATATATATATATATATATATATATACATGTATATAGCTACCTAAATAAATAAATCAGTAAGGAAAAATGTCCGCAGTTCGGATTCGGCGACGGTATCACCAGCATATAAACCCGCTACTCTAACCACACGTCACACAAACACGCCTCATGAGGCGTACTACAACATCGATTCTTCCCCCATGCAAGCTATCGCGTGTAGACTGGGCTGGCTTGCATGCGGTTTATGGTAGACACGTCTCACGCAGTTAAGCAAAATTTAACTGGAATGCCCGTTTATCCTTGCGAATGTATATATCGAAATTGGTGCCGTCTTGAAAAGTTGTTGCTAGTGTATACACCAGTTTAACTTAACGGTTACAGTATCTACACTGCAACATGTCCCATAGGGAAATTATTGAACGGTGCACTCGGTGATGTTGCTGGTAATTCTGTTAATATGTATTGGGGTGCTAAAATGTCAATTTCTATTTATGGTGAAGTATTGTCTGCCTTTTCCAGTACTTCAACTCAGTGGCTAGAATTATGATATGCACCACATGCAACCCTAATAAATTATGTGTGGTCTGAAAAATACCGGGTATATGTCTTGCAGGCCGGTGCTAGTTTCGTGTTTTGATGTCAGAGTGTTACTCTGTGTTCCCTCATAGCAGCGTCACCCTATACCATACAATCTGCCCTACTAACTGGTCCCCGATGAAACACTTCGGGATGTTTGGCAAGTTCTGTTTCACGAATATTCCATGTCGACAACCAAATTATGTATCGTGGAAGGAACCCTTGAAGGTTCTTTTGTTTAAGCCTGGGAAGGCCTTGAACATGCTTACAAGTGAGCTGTTTAACTCGGGCTGTGAAGGCAGTTCACATAACGCCACGTTCCAGTGACATAACATAAAGCTCTGGCTCACGGCGGAAGAACAGAGAAGGTTGTGCGAATGGCGACGTCTATCTGCAGAGTGAGCTGCCTACAACTCTGTTCGGACTTCATCCCTTTGCCGGGATGAGCGCTGCAGTATTGGGGGGTCGTCATTTCCTGCCGTCTGCTACCACAGCCCGTCCCACGAGAAGTGTTATGCCTTGCATATTTAATCTTCATAATAGCGTAAATGTTGGTGACTGGTAGCTTTCAAGCGATACAATTCAACCTCCCCCCCCCCCCAAAAAAAAAACATTGATCAGAGATACTAAGCCCTACGGAAAATGCATGGGAAAGAAAATAGTAGTCGTGGACCAACTTGAAATTTGGGGGTGGGCTAGCCCAAATTTATTGGTGTGCCAACTGATATTTGGGGATATGCATACTTCATAATGCCAGTGGAGTTTCTGCATAATTTTAAACATTGTTTTGGTCACCAACAATCATCATCACATTCAAGCTATCGCGTCCATCAGTCATACATAAATATATATCCCGTTGAGAAATGTCTGCACAGTGGTGAATTTGTGTATCTTGAATCTTCGCCCGCCCTAGCATGCCGTGTTACATTGAATAGACTAGGGAAAAGATGGGGAATGCGGGAAGCCGGAAGCCTACAGATAGCCGGAAGATACTGGAAGCCTACAGATAGCCAGCAATATTTGGACTACAACAGTCATCGCCCGCGACATTGCAAGCAAGGAATTTTTGTCGGACAAGCGAAACGTATAAGAAGAATCTGCAGCGAAGGCCACGATTATATCCACCACCTAAATGACCTTAAAACAACGCTAGCAGAAAGGAACTATCCCCAAGTTGCTCTCGATAGAGCTCATGATGCCGCGTCAAGGTTGGAGAGACAGTCGGAATTGGCGAAGAGACAGCCTACACTAGAATCTCACAGGCCGCCGGCCTTTATAACAAAATATCCTAATGCACTCCCAAACATGAACAACATCTTAAGAAAATATCACCCAATATTATGAAACCTATCCCCGAAACAGGAACATTAAAGACATGTTAGTGCATGCAAAAGTCAGCTAACAGCATTCCCCCGTAATAAAAGCATGTTGTCGCCCTAGGTGCAAAACCTGCAGGCACCTTCAAAGGGACATTAAAATTAAAAGTACTGCAAATAGGTATACACATGAAGTCAAATCTAGCTGCACTTGTACAAGTTCGGATGTGATTTATATGCTTGAATGCTCCTTCTGTAAGAAACAATATATCGGTGCAATAGGACAATCAATGAACGTCAGATTAAACGGACATCGCGCTGACACAGCTAAAAAGCTTCCCAAATCCGTCGCCGAGCATATCAACCAACCAGGTCATAACTTTGATGAACTTAATGGCTACATCTTACAGTCAAATTTCCGTTCTGAACGAGAAAGAAAATATAGAGAATCATACCTTACCCATAAGTTCAAGGCATTGCAACCAATAGGCATAAGCGTTTCAAAGGGAGCTTTAGAATCTATTCGTTATGCTAAACTTCAGGCTGTAGGCAACAACACTTAGTTTCATTTCTTGCCGTATGCCTCCCCCCTTTTTTATTCCCTTTCCATTTCCCCCTTCTTCTTTTTTTTTCAGCTGGCGTGTCAGACGCCTTTGACACGCCGGCTAACACGCGTGCGTTACACACCTTCCCTCATTTCCGCACCCTCTCGCCTCACACCCTCTCCCCTTTAGAAGAACGCCACCTATATATACTGTGGCGAGGAAAGCATACGTCGCCTTGAAGAAGACAAGTCCACTTGTGGAAACGTTGGCTCCTACATTCACCTTGTTCATGTTTTGCTCATCGTATTGAATAGACTAGGTGGACACTACTCAAATAAAAGGTTACAACAGAGTAACTTGCATGACAGCCTCGAATAAAATGACGAATATTAAAAGTAACTTGCGTGATTAGTAGTAATGCGCGAGCTTTGTATGTATGCTAACCACGTAGATCGCTGCAGTTGGCAAGCCGCTGTTTCTCGCTTTACTTGCACAACTTGGAAAATTAGCCAATAGTTACAAGTTTGTAAAATCTTAAGGCGAAAGCCTGATTGCACACTTGGCACACTATTTGTCACAAATAGTATATGCTAATGAAGAATTGTGGACTGTTCATCGGAACGCAAGACAGAACTCACTCAAATCGCCGCACATACTGGTAGTGGGCCAGGGCCGTCAGCGCCTTCACAGAGGCAGGGGCAGTATGTGAACGCCGGCATGATGAGCGGCATTGGAGCCAGCGTTCTAAGACGACGACGACTAACGCGCAAGCAGTGGCATGAGTGCGTCTCGGTGACCACGTGACGTGTGTATTTAGGCACGCACTAGGCACAATCTTATTAAGCTAAAACCGTGGAGCATGCGTGGCTTCAGGGATGCCTGCTGGTCTCGCATCCCGGAGGTCTGTGCTCGATTAATACCCAGACCAAGATGTACAAAATTTTATTTTTAAAGCCAATAATTCACTTTGTTTACACGAACCCCCTTGAGAATTGTGGCGTCAATTCGAGCATTTGTTGACGTAATTTCGCTCTTTCGGACGTCGACCAATTTTCGTCATGGCGCACTTTCTCCAAGGTCCCCGCCAAGGGTACCACCTAGTCTTTCACCTTAAAAACTTTGAACTATGTAAGAGCCGGATGATCTTGTGTTGGTACCAAAGCTGAGCATTAGCAGGCACGCTGCCTGTGCAGTGGCCTTTCATGAGTTGCGAAGCACTATGCACTCTGTATAGTGCTACGAAGCTTAGATATAGAGGAGGATATATACCTCAGCTTGTTTACCAATGGCTCACTAGATGCTAATACTTGTACACGCGTTTATACGGGACAATTTCCTAGGGATTATATCGAGCAGCCCCCCTCCCCCCAATGATCCGCGCCGTCTGCCGAGAGAGACGTAAACCACGATCGAAAAAAATGTCGATGCGGTAGCCCTGTTCAGACACTTTATATCTTATTCCACCGTGCTGCTCACACGCCGACAGGAGCGGGATAGAAGGTGCCGGAATCTCTGACGGGGCACCCTTGTGTGCCGACCACGACCACGTTGCCGCAGGCGTTGCCTACGTAGCAAGACCTCTTTCCAGCGTGCTAGGCCGCCAGGGAGGTCGGTGCCGCACAGTGCGAGAAATGCTTGCGTGGCGCGCCGAAGGTTTCTATTTCTGGGAGGAGCCTTGTTTCCGGTCCGGAAAGATAGGGGTTGATTGAATGGGACAAGGAGTTTTGTTGTGACCTGTTTGATCCACCAAGGCTCATCTATCAAGGGGAGAAGTGCTCGCGTGGCGCGCCGAAGGGTTTATATTTCTGGGAGGAGCCTTGTTTCCGGTCCGGAGAGATGGGGGCTGATTGAAAGGGATAAGGAGTTTTGTTTTGATCTGTTTCATCCATCAAGGCTCATCCACCAAGGGCCGTATTGCTCGCGTGGCGTTCCGGAGGTTTTCTATTTCTGGGAGGAGCCTTCTTTCCGTTCCAGAGAGATGGGGGCTGATTGAAAGGGACGAGGAGTTTTGTTGTGACCTGTTTCATCCACCAAGGATCACCCACGAAGGGGAGAAGTGCTCGCGTAGCGTGCCGAACGTTTTCTATTTCTGGGAGGAGCCTTGTTTCCGGTCCGGAGAGATGGGGGCTGATTGAAAGGGATAAGGAGTTTTGTTTTGATCTGTTTCATCCATCAAGGCTCATCCACCAAGGGGAGAAGTGCTGGCGTGGCGCGCCGAAGGCGTTCTATTTCTGGGAGCAGCCTTGTTTCCGGTCCGGAGAGATGGAGGTTGATTGAAAGAGACAAGGAGTTTTGTTGTGACCTGTGTCATCTACAAAGTCTCATACACCAAGGGGAGTATTGCTCGCGTGGCGTTCCGAAGGTTTTCTATTTCTGGGAGGAGCCTTCTTTCCGTTCCAGAGAGATGGGGGCTGATTGAAAGGGACGAGGAGTTTTGTTGTGACCTGCTTCATCCACCAAGGATCACCCACGAAGGGGAGAAGTGCTCGCGTAGCGTTCCGAACGTTTTCTATTTCTGGGAGGAGCCTTGTTTCCGGTCCGGAGAGATGGAGGCTGATTGAAAGGGATAAGGAGTTTTGTTGTGACCTGTTTCATCCACCAAGGCTCATCCACCAAGGGGAGAAGTGCTGGCGTGGCGCGCCGAAGGCGTTCTATTTCTGGGAGGAGCGTTGTTTCCGGTCCGGAGAGATGGGGGATGATTGCAAGGGACGAGGAGTTAGGTTGTGACTTATTTTACACACCAAGGCTTGTCATGGATGTGCTTTGCTACGTATCCGTTATACCCTTATTGTAACGGAGGATTGCTCAAGTGCGTTCTGAACCTTCTCTGCCAAAACGTTGGAATTCAGAACGTGCCGCCGACTACGAATGACAGCTGAGGAGTCGCTGATGGTACCAATGTGCCTCCTATACGGTAAAAGGAGCAGCCAGAGGGTGGATATTGCGCCTCAAGTGGCCAAGAGTCTAGTGCCCATGTCGACGGCCAGGCAGTGAAGCAAGCATGCAAGCAAGCTGCTATTTCTGTCAACATTTCCCGACAAGCCATAGCGTAGGTCACGTGATCCTTGCTCACACTAGCATCGACACACGCTACATGTCTGCAGAAAGAACTTTCACTCGTAGTATATGCCGTACTTGCCGTCACGCTGTACTCACTGAAGTGGCCAATTGATGGTGTGTGTATGCAAGTCATATCCGATTGTCCGTAACTTCCAACACCGAACCGTGTGCCATATACTTCTCAAGCGCTGCGGCTTCAGGAATAATATGGCACTTTACAGAACGAGCTTGGCGGCGCTGGTGAACCAGTTCATTAAGCGTGTTTAATTGCATTTCGGTCTGGAGGGCATGAGTCGGAGTAATTTGTGGAAGGCCTGTAATGGCATGCATTTCTTCTCGGTTGACATATTCCAATCGGTCCCACTCTGCGCGTGTCGTTTAATAAAACAAGGCTTAGTACATGAATATTGGATGTAATAAGGTAAGTATGAGGAGGCGGGCGATGGTGGTGGTGGCACTATCTAACTTTGAGAAATCCTGCGGAAGAGCTGCAGCATTTGGGACGCCTTCTGACGTGCTGTGCGAATCCAGGGGCCGTAGGAGCAGGAATCATGCAGGTCAAGGCCGAGGACTCCGAGTGAGCTCACGACTGCAATTCTCCTTCGGATCAAAAAAGTTCGATAGGGGTGCTGTTTAACGCACGGAGACGGCGCACATTCGCTACGACAAGTAGAGCCGTCTTTTGAAGTGATAACATTAGTTCTACAAAAGGACATTGTTGATATATAATTGTCAGAGTGAGCTGTAAACTTTCGAGACGGGTTGACGGACCAGAGTGTGATGTAATCCGCATAAGTGAGCGCGTGGAGGCCGGCAATGCCGCCCAGTCATCACGCCAATGTTTAGGAGGCTAATGTTGAAAAGTATGGGGGCTAGCACTGACTCTTGCGGTACACCGAAATTTGGCCAAAAGGATCCCACGTTGTTTTCGTTGAAACGGATGACAAACTCTTGATAGGTTAGAAAGGTGTGAATATTGTTGCAAATGTGGGTGGGTAAGTGAATCCAGCGCAGCACTGCAACGAGGGCAGCTTGGGTTATGTGGTCATATGCTTTATGCACAGTGACGCCGAGAACGGACGGGGCTCTGGCTGATCGGCTACCAAACAAAATCGTCGAGGATGACTGATCAACGCCGATTTAGAGCCGTTATGTGAGACGTTGACACGGTATTGCCACTCGCCTGACAAAAAAAAAAAGACGGCAGCAATTTTGTATTCGTCAAGACTGGAGGCGATGCCATAGGTGAGGGGTACCGCAAGTTATTTTATAGGCTAAATATGCGCTTTGAAAGTTACTGAACACCCAATTGATCCTTATTTCCATGCGTTATACGATGCGGTTAGTTGGATTTCCCGGCCTATTCGATGCACTATGCAAGGCACGCTGATTAGATTTTATGTGAATAGAAATCCTACTCCTGATGTCGTACAATATATGTTTCATGTGTGTAGGTTATTCACAGATGTTGTAGAAAATTTCCTATTAAACTTTCCACTTAAGTTCTCTGCGTTGTTTGAAGTGGCGCAGAGTACTGCAGAGTGTTATACAGCAAATGTGAATTGTTTCTTAGTTTGCCGAACAATTTCCAGGTTACACCTAACACACATTCCGCAAATAAAGGAAATCCTATGCATAATGTGCCGTGAAACCTCACTCTTTCTGGCTTAAATTGACCCTATGAGAAAATACGGAACTTATATTTTTCTTTTATAATAAGATTAGGTACACGAGGGTGCTGGTTAAGTTCCACAGTGTGTTTATTGAACTAAACAAGGCAGAATGCTTGCATCGGTATTTATCTTGGTTAAGGTTAAGGGCTGGTTATGGGTAACGTGTGAGCAAAGGTCCACGCGTGAGGACTAGTTGCGGCCTCAGCAGTAAGCTGCGCACGCAAGCGGTACCAAGAGTTTTAAATATGTCTTGCGAACGACGCACAATTTATCCTGCTGCTCTGAGATAAGCATAGAAAGCACCAACGTCTAATTTATAAAAAAAGCGGGGACACTATGGCAAGCCAGTATACGAAGTCAAATATGCGGAACGAATTACAGCACTCGTAATAAAAAGATAAACTTGAAAAAGACCTTGAAAGTGCAAGATCAGTCGAACGGGTCAGTCAAATACAGGCGTTTCATGCCGGGTGTATCAGCAAAAAATTTAGAAAATTAAAGCAATTGCCTGTGGCAGAAAGCACAATTCTAGTCCATGAGCTCGTCTCCTCGAAGAGATGGACATTACTTGTACAAAAAATTGTAATGCATAATCAACTAAATAACATAAAATAACTAATTAGATTTTTAATAATTATTACAAATATTGCAATTTACAAATTCTAGTTGGTCACACTGCAACGCATATCCGCTTGAAATGAATTGTGCGGATGACACCATTTACGAGATATGCGCCGTCACAGCTGCGATAAATGTTCACTGTCATTCCACTTACTTTCTTAACAGAACATTTAATGCATTGAAGCCTAAAACTGGAACGCCAATGCACTTCTCCAAAAAGGTCTGGAATTTTTCGAAACTGGGGTCATCGTGAGAGTTCTTTCCATGTGAATCCGCCTATCAAGTCCCCGGCTAGAACATGTAAATTGCAATATGTGTCATAAGGTAATTTGTTAAAAACCTAATTAGGGAGTTTTCGTAAATTAGTCGATTACGCGTTTCATTTGTTTGCCCAAGTAATATCTGCCTCCTCGAGCAGATAAGTTCATGTACTAGAATTGTGTTATCTGAAACAGGCAGTATAAAAAATGAAAGTATTCGTTGAAACAATTGGCATGTCTGGTTTAATTTCAGGCATCCATTCCAATTAGTTTACGGTGCATATTGTTATCTACGAATTGTTGCCGGTAAATGTGCAAGACATATGCACTTAAGATGAAATTCCATGATGACAAAATTTTGACAAATGATTTCCCAACGTGTCGGACAAAAAACACAAGCTTTGCAGTTCATTTAGGGCTTCAATTCATTAAAGATCATTTTGCAAGTTGAACAACAATGTATTTTTCTAAAGTTGATGGCACATATCTCCTAACTGGTTGGTATCTTACTGGAAATTCATTCCAAGTGGTGTGATGCAAATTCACCGGCTACACTTTGTAAATTGAAATACGCGCTTGAATTAATAATTACTTGGAAGTTCTTTAAGTGATATTTTATTAGCAGAATATGTCTTCTGGCTTCTTGTGCACGTAAAAGGCACCTCTTTGAATAATTGCGCGAATATGTTGTCTACCACCGGCAATTTTTGTAACAATTCTGGAAAACCTCGTATTACCGAAAAATTTCGAACTTAATATTTCTAATGATGTTCAGAACATGCTTACAACTTGAGAAGTGAGAAATTGTTTCGCAAGTTTTAAAATTCACCATGAATAATAGAATAATACGTACAACACAACCGCTTTGAGGGCAGCTGAGCTCCACTGCGAGCAACATCTATGTTGTTTTAATTCCGCAAAATTATGCATATTTGATCAGAACTTCGTGTACAATATTTGGGACACGATGTGTAATGAACAGATGTACGTCATAGTGAGAGAGGGATGGAGGGTTACACTAAATGCTCGTCGTTGCAGACCAAGGATCTGACAGCTTGGATGACTTCGCTAGGCCTGGATCTGAATAATCTGACATATTCTGACCTGTTTGACCCGGTGGATATGGGGGTGCGCTTCTCGCTCGAATTCGGCATCCCAGTCCTGTTTGCCTTGTCTTTTAAGGACGTGGCCCTCGTAAACAACAAGCGTTTGATGATGGTGAGTATCTATTTCCCACCGTTATTTCGTACAGCCTTCATAAGTCTACAGTCTTCATAAGTTCGTACAGTCTTTCGTAAGCCTTCAAAGCATAAGGCTTCTTGTGATATGACTTCTAAAAAATCGGATCCCTCAATTTCCTGTCTTCTCCTTCACACCCACACACACACACACACACACTCACACACACACACCATATATATATATATATATATATATATATATATATATATATATATATATATATATATATATATATGCCGACTTTTTTTAATTCTTATTTCTTAGTCCCGGTATAACTGCTCCGCATGTTAGTGTGTGTGCATGGCAGAGGGAGAAAAAACAAACATATAATGACCTTATTTTTTTGGAGTTCTGAATGAAAATAGAACATGACACAGAAATGAAGTGCACATATTAAACAAAGCAGAAACAGGAGTTCGAGAAAAATATAGACAAAATATAGATAAATAAGGGAAATAAAAGCGGGGTGTTCAGACACATATCAGCAGCCGGTTACGGAACGAGATAAAGGAAAGAACAGAAAATTATCATAGTGGTATATTAGCGAGGCACAGCTTATGCGTATCTGTAATTATCGTTCACGGAAAGCTAGGTTACCCGGATGAGGAAATGAGCAGCCGCGATGGTTGCGCCGTCATCTGGAGTCGCAACCACTCAGAGAGCACACAGATCTGTTATTCCACTAACTTGCAATATTCTGCATGCATGCTTCTGTAAAGAAGCATTCGTGCACATGCAGACTTATTGGTTTATATTTGTTTAACAATACGAACATCGAACACAAGAGCGTTTCACGGTTTGTTGGGACCCGTCATGGCGGCTTGGCAGTTACTGCGTGGCGCTGCCAAGAACGATGCCGCGGAATTGAATTCCGTCGCGGTGCAGAATTTCGACTATAGAAATATCAAAACGCCAGTGTACCATGCTTTCTGTGCGCATCAAGTCAAAAATGAAAGCCGAGGTGGTGAAATTTATGTCCCCAATAGGGCGTGTCTCGTAATGAGATGGCGGTTTTGGCTGATAAAACTGAGCATTATTTAACGTGTCGTCAGACAGAGTGTACCGGCGTTGTCACTGCCATTCACTATTACCGTAACTTGGCTTTCTGAAATGGTGCACAAGGGAAAATTATCCATTGTCGTATCCTCGGCGAGTCTCTCCCGGAGTGGCGCCGAAACCTGCACGGCTCGCGGTTTCCTACTGTTTGGTGTCACGGGGTCACATCCTTATTGAGGACAAACTAAACGGCACATTGGCTAACACGTGCTCGGTTGCATTGTCAGAAGTTCGAATCCTTGGCGTTTTTTTTATTTGATGGCGGTAAGCTCAAATCAACCGCCTGCAGTACGCTATATCTCCAGGATTGGAGTGGCGCCTGACACCGGCAAATAATGCCTAGAGCCAGTGTGGCTATACTAATCCAGTTACAACCAAATTTGGAAGACCCACTAAGACTCAACAAAAGACACTCCCTCACCAGAACAGGAATTGGCCTCTCCGGTGCAGTATTTGGCCACTTCTTCCCAAATGACTAATTCCATAAACCAGTGGACCTCCGTCTCCATCAGCTGCCGAGCACCTGACCAATGCGGCGGTCAGACCTGTAACGCAGAACAGGGCGCTAAGAATCTCTTGACCAGAACAGGCAGCCAATGGAAACTGACCCTGGCACCATTTAATATCTGAACTCTCTCGAATGAAGCTAGCTGAGCAGGTGTCTTTGAGGAACTATCAGGCATTGTTTGGTATATCCCTACCCGCCGTGGTTGCTCAGTGGCTATGGTGTTGGGCTGCTGAGCACGAGGTCGCGGGATTGAATCCCGGCCACGGCGGCCGCATTTCGATGGGGGCGAAATGCGAAAACACCCGTGTACTTAGATTTAGGTGCACGTTAAAGAACCCCAGGTGGTCGAAATTTCCGGAGTCCTCCACTACGGCGTGCCTCATAATCTGAAAGTGGTTTTGGCACGTAAAACCCCATAATTAATTATTATTTGGTATATCCCTGGCCTTTGTGAGGTTAGAAGAACTGGAGAGGCGTGTACAGTGCTCACTAATGGCCGTGTGTTCTTGTATAGAGTACTTCAAGGTAAGAAGCAGTATGGAGTGGGATTCCTAATATATAAGGACATAGATTGCAAGAGTGACATATTCTACAGCAATAATGAGAGGGTAGCAGTGGTCGTAATAGAATTTATAGATATAGGTTATAAACTTATAGGTATAGATTAAACGTAGTACGAGCCTACGCTCCAATCTTTAGTCATGATGACCATGAAATAGATCAGTTTTATGAAGATGTTGAATTAGCAATGAGAAAAGTGCAAACTCAGTATATTGTAGTCATGGGCGACTTCAATGCGAAAGTGGGGAAAATGCAGGCAGGTGAACAAGCAATTGGCAACTACGGTGTAGATTATAGAAACACTAGAGACGCTGGTAGAATTCACTGAAAGGAGCAAGCTGCGAATAATGAACACCTTGTTCAGGACGCGAAGCATCGGAAAGTGGACCTGGAAAAGCCGTAATGGTGAGACAAGAAATGAAATTGACTTTACACTTTCTGCCGACCCCAGCATAGCGCAGGATGTAGAAGTGTCAGGTAGCGTAAAGTGCCGTGATAATTGTTAGACAGGTCTATGATTTACCTCAACTTGAAGAGAGAAAGAGTTAACTTGGCGAACAAGACACATGGTAGCCTAGACGCAGTAAGGGTAAAAGCAGACAAATTGAGGCTGGTACTTGCAAACAAATATGCAAGTTTAGAACAGCGAGGTGAAGACATAGAAGTAATGAATGAAACCGTAACGAGGCTGGCTTTAGAAGCAGCAACTGAAGTGGGAAGTAGCGCACCAAGGCAGTCAATAAGGAACGACGGACCTAATAAAGAAATGACCAAGAATAAAGTTGTTCAACTCAAGAGATGAGATAGAATTCGAGGAACTGTCGAAACTGATCAACAGGAAGAAAATAAGGGTTATTTGAAATTATAACGTAAAAAAGACTGACGAAGCAGTAAAATATAGACGAAGCATGAAATCAGTGAGAAGAAAAATTGGCCTAGGACAAGCCAAGATATTTGCACTGGAAGATAATTAAGCAGGGTAATATCAGGAATTTCGAAGATATAGTAAAAGCAGTGGTATCATTCTATACAGACCTGTACAGTACCCAGAGCAGCCACGATACCTCCATTCGAAGTAGTAATGAACAGGTTACACAAACTCCTTTTATAACTAGCGATGAAGTTAGAAGGGCCTTGCATAACACGAAACGGGGAATACCGACAGGAGAAGATGGAGTAACAGTCGATTTAATCAAATATGGAGGAGACATCATGCTGAAAAGCTGGAGGTCCTTTATACGAACTGTCCGATGACCTCAAAGGTCCCAGAGAACAGGAAGAATGTCATAATTATACTAATTGATAAGAGGGGAGATGTTAAAGTATCGAACAATTATAGGCTATTAGCTTACTTCCAGTATTGCATCAAATATTACCAAGATATCTTCCAATAGAATAAGGCCAACCCTGATATTCAGTGAACCAAGGTAACGGACTGGCTTCTTGGAGAGATACTCTACAATGGATCACTTTCCATGTCATCGTTAAGGTAATCGAGAAATCCTCAGAGTACAATCGGCCTCTCTATTTAGCTTTCATAGAACACGAAAAGGCATTTAAAACAGACACATAAATATTCGCTTACGTTGTTGTCGGTTGATCGATCTTCCTAGCACACGTAGACCACGTGGTTGCTAAAGCGGGTGCAGCGGAACTTGAAATTTGCAAACTCAAACCTTAGAAACACGGCGTATCTTACATGTAAAAAGCCAATTTTCTTAAAAATGCTTGTTCTCTTTAAGATCATTCTCAAATATTTTATATCGATGAACATGAAATAAATTCAAGACAGAGCTGCTCGCTTCATCTTGTGTAGGTGTTGAAGGAACTATTGTTGTAGTGTGATCGAAAAGCACATTAATTAGTAACCACTTAAGGTTACCCGAAAAAAAATGCAGTTAAAAGAGATTATACGAAATATTTTACAAAGTGGGAGTTCAAAGCGACAGTTACATGAACATGTACAATAATATGTCAGCACTTACTGATGAAGTGTGCCATATGATGAAATACAATCCCCGGACTAGCCTGTACGCAGACGTTTTTTTTTTTTTACTTAGCGCTCAGTGAAATCAATTGTCAATAGATCAAGTGTACAGTGTAAATAAGCATGCATCTTCTTTTCAAGTTTGTACCACCTTAATACAACGTGTTAGGGCAACGTAAGGAAACGTTTTAATAAAGAATAAATAATTTCATTTGTTCATTGTTGTGCATGGATATATATGACAACAGTGCTGGCCTAGGAATTTCTGCTAAATGAATCGACTAAGTATTCTGTAGATTCACTTCCGAATTTGCAATGCGCGTTAACATGAGAAAACAACTAGTCAGCTGCGGCGCCTTTGTGAATTATTCACCTCCATATTTTGATTTCCTTGCGGTTTTGGTAATTTTAAGCACTTCAGAAAAATTATGTTAACGTGCTTGAATTTTTCTCGAATGTAATTGAAATATCTCATCATCATCATCATCATCATCAACGCATGTTTATATCCACTGCAGGACGAAGGCATCTTCCTCCATCTCCAATTACCCCTGTGCTCCGCCAACCGATTCCAACTTGCGCCTGCGAATTTCTTAATTTAATCACCCGACATAGTGTTCTTTCGTCCACGACTGCATTTCCCTTCTCTTGGCACCCACTCTGTAACTCTCATGGATCACCGGTTATCGAAACTACGCATTACAATAATTTAAAAAATAGCTGAGGTTTAAATCGTGTAAACCTAGTTATCACGAGCGAAATGTGTGTTTCGCTTAGTTTGGAAACACTATGCACACATTGTTTCAATAAAGTTAGGCCACAGTTTTTCGCACTCGTTACACATGCCGCCGAACGGGTTTTCCGTGAAGTCGCGGTGAAACCTGGCCGTCGTTGTTGAGGTTGGCGCCAGCCGAAGGGCGTGGTTCGTCAAACGTTCGTTGTAGGGGCCGTTGCTTGTATCCACGGCTTCGTCTGCTTTTCCTTGTTGTTCGTGTTTCTGGATGACGGCGGTGGTTGCAGCAGCTTTGTTCTGGGCCCAGTTCCGCACTTGGTAAGCTTCTGCACAATATTGCTAATCTGGCCTCCCTTTCCTCATGTTTTTCCGCAGGAAACTTTGCCTTTGCTTGAGATTTCGCAGCCTGCCGCCTAGCTATGTCTACTGGATGATTAGATTATGCCTGTCATTGGCGCTGAAGCACACGCACAGACGCCATAGCCGTCGCGTCATCCAGGACGAGACTGAGCGACCAAGCGCCAGTGAAGCAAATGTGAAAGGTGCGCTTATAGGCCGACGTTATCGGCGCACGGGCGAGCGTCACTCGACACCGGGCGCGGTAGAGAGCGTTGGGCGCGAACCGTTACGTTGGCTGCGCGAGTGGGTCGAAGGATGGGTCGAACTTTAGACGCTGTTGTTATTGCCAACGTGAGGTAACGTGTGCGTGCGCTCACGCTACATAGGACTGTATTTAGCCCTTTAATTTTGGCCTAGTCACGTGGTACCATAGCGGCGAGGCTGCGAGTGAGCTCACGTGCGACGCCTCTCCACAGTCGATCCCGTGGTGTGATGTCACACTTACCACCATTGCGCTTCGACGGCTCAAGGTCATCGCGACGCGAATGACCTTGCGAGACCTGGCGTAGTAGAGCTTTCGCTCTAAAAGAGAAGTGATTGTCATGTACAGAACAGAGTGGTAAAAAGTTACATTGCTTTTCTATGCACTTAGTAGGAAAAGAGATGTCCCTGCGGATCAAGTTACCCATACAGGCAGTAGGTAGCAGCGTCATTCAACTCCAGCTGTGAATGCTCATGTCGATAAAGCTCAGAATACAAGTTGATGCTTGAATAAAATCTTTATTTGGCAGGAACGCTGAATAAAGAATCATGTGATGAAATAAGAATAGAAAAGACGATGAAGGGAATGGCTGGAATGCGGAAATAGTTATTTTTGCGAACAAGCGAAGTTACAAAAATAAATTACGCCGATCCAACAAACATGTTGGAACTATGTGTCGTGAAGCTCTTTTAGTGATACGGGTAAATAAATGCTTCACAACTAATGGGGATGCGTACAAGTTTGTTTATTTGGATGCATAGTACCGTATGATCACACGAAATGTTTATGTTTATCCACCGCAAATATCCTGACCCGTTTATCATGAAACATTTGTGCATATGCACTACATCGATGCAGAAATGCAATCCCCAAGTTACGCTGATGCAAAGTGTGAGAAGTATACGCAGTGATATCCCAGGACGAATCTTATGGAGGATGCTTGTTGAGGGAAGAATGGCGATGACAGGTGTACAGTAGCTAGCTGGGCGAGTCGGTACATCTTCAGAACTATTACTGCTTTGTCTATTCTTTACTGTTACTTTACTGTTACTGTTTCTCTATTCTTCGTCCGTGTTTTTTACTGCGCGCTGTGTGTAATAGTTGTGAAGATGACAGGTGTATGTATTGAAACGTAGGACACGTATCAAGCAACATTATATAATTCTGTACCTCTTTCGTCATAATGGGACATGATAATTTTGGAGGATTGGGCAAGTAAGGCCACAAACCTCGTTACGCACCATGAGTGACTACATAAAAAAACTGGTTATTAGAGTATCAATTCGCATTAGTTCATCATTTCATTAACAGTGCGGTCTGCTTTAGAGATACCTGTAAGCCAACAAAATAGGATGAGGGCTAACCTAGGCAATTTTTTTTTCTTACGAATAGCAGAGTTGGGCATACTTGGTTAGCTTACAGGAGTTATTCAAGCTGCTAAGCGAGTAATATTGTGTAACCTTTTTATATATCAAAAGTATATCCTCTGACAGACGCAGCAGCCAGATAGGCACGCCAAACCTAATAAAATAGGCAAAGAGCGCTTCACTTGCAAAATTGCTTGATTATTCTTTCGGGGGAATCGGCCATAACACGCAAGGGAAATGTTTATTATAAGAAGCAATGGGCGTCTTTGTTGCACATTTAAAACGTAAACTCATGAATCCGCAGTATTTTTTATGAATTGCAGTTTCGCTGCAGTGCTAAACAATGACATCGATGGCAAGCACGCGAGGCCTGTGCTGCAACTCAGCGTAGACAGGCGACCGGGGGCTACCACGCATACCAGACGTGGGCGCTGACGGTGATCGCGTACGTATCGAAGCTGCATCGTTAGAGCTCTGACCGTATCACTCGCGCGTGCATATACACATGTTTGAATGCGAGCAGACGTACTACGTTCGATGAGCGCGCTTACCGAGTGGATACTTGTGCCGAAGGCAACCATGCAGTAAAAAGCAAGCGGCCTTGGCGGGGCGGGCGCCCGGTTTTTTTTCAGCCCTCTCCATTCAACGGCTCCTTCTGACTTCCCGCGCCCTTCCGCGCGCGACCCATCCCTCCTCCCCTCCTTTCCGTCCTACCCTTCTCCGACCATCCGCCTTTCCGCTCCAACTGCCCAAAAATGATGATGATGACGATGATGATGACGATGATGATGGTTAAGTGGCATCCCCTTTCAATTGGGGCGGTGACGAATAGTCACCTAGCTTGGTTGATTTAATCAGGTATGCTATACGCGCACATGTTTTTAGGTAGCATTTTTGTATATATCTTCTTAATCTCTTTTCTTTCCCTTCGAAATACAGCTTGTACCGCTATCCATGGCTGTAAGAAATCTGGTCGTATCAACCGCTTCCCTGCTTTTTTTCCTCCAATACTCAAACGTCTCCCCTGCATATCTCGACTGCTGACCGGTCGACGCTTCCGTTCACTTTAAACTCAAGCGCTTATGGTAGGTGTACGTTAGCAACTGTTCTCACTGGGTGAAACTCTTCGCATTCCATGAGGATGTGCTTTCGGGTCTCCGGATTTTCGTTGCAGCATACGCATGCGTAACTTATTTCGGAATGTTTTCTCCGGTGTGTTCTTGTCATTGGGCAACCAGCTCGGGTCTCATATAGCCCGAGCCGATTGTGTTATCGTGCAGATTTTCCCTTCTAATTTTTTCTCATTCTTATATATCTACATGGACGGTTTGTTTCCATTCTTAGTAATCAATCAACTATCTCGGTTTTTCTCACTTTATTTCTGATTACTCCTGGTTGTCTGTTTACATTTCAATTACATTGTACTTAGTTGCCAACTGTCTTGACCTCTGCCTCCATTTGTGTGTCCACGCAAGGCGGCAAATTATCGGCCTCCCGCAATAATGGAAATAAATTTGCGCGATGATTATTGCGTAACGTATATACACAGGATAGATTTTCGCTGGGGCTCGGCCCACGAAGATTTCACGGATACAAAAAACACAAAAAGGAGCTATATTCGTGCAAATACGGTACGTAATACTAAATGCGCAAATACATTGTACAATTGTACATTGTACATTGCACATTGACACGCCAACTGCAAGTCTCATAAGTAGTGATAGTGTTGGATTCAATGTAGCAATCGTACAACTTCAGTTGGAGCCCATGTTATATAGATTTCGATGCATAACTCATTAGCTCCAGCATCAACACTGACGCGAGGTTCTTTAGGTCTCTATTCCACAAATATTATCATTTTCTTAAAGACTGCACGGAACACTTCGAAAAGAGCAACGACCTATAATTCAATGAATTGAAGGAGACGAGTAAAGTCTGGTTTACACCCTAATGATCAAACATATATAAGTAAGCTTTTTCTCGAGTGCAAGGAAATTTGTGTGATGAGGAAGGTGGGACGACTCTCCCTGCCATTGGAGATGCCATGAAGAGGCCTTCATTCTTCAGTGGACATAAAAATAGGCTGTTGCTGCTGCTGTTGCTGCTGCTGCTAATGATTTCGCTACGTACATAGCACAGATTTTCGCTGTATCTCAGACGAGAACACGTCCACATTAAAAAAAGCAATTGGAGGACACTTAAGCTTCGCCTTTAAGAGCGGAACGTGATAGCGTTCAACACCTTACCGCTTTTTATGCTTCCCCGCCACCAACTGAAGCCACAGCATAAAAAACTGCCGGGGCCACAGCCAATGGCACAGCTGAAGCCACAGTTGAAGCCAATGCCAGAGTCACAGCCACAGCTGGAGCCACAACGGGAACCACCACCGATGCCACAGCCGGAGCCACAACCGATGCCGCAGCCGATGTTACAGCCGGTGCCACAGCCGGAGCCACTGTCACATCAAAGGATACAGCGCACTGCCGTAGAGTCCGCAGCGCCGACTCCCGATAAGTTGTCCGAAGAAGACCAGCAAATACCCTTTGTTACGTTTCGCCTACGACGCGCGGTTTAGCCGGCGCGACTGCAACAATGCGGCAGACATTTTGGCCCGTTCGGCGTCGCCGCTACGCTCCCCGCCAGGCGTTTCCAGGCGTTTCCAGGCGTTTCCAGGCGTTTCCAGGCATGTTCCGATGCCACGTGTCTTCATGTGCGTGTGTGAGTGTATGTGCCATTGTGCCCGACCAGAGGCGCTACGAGAGCAGAAGTTACCTTCTCCTTCCAGTCATTGTGCCTGACCAGAGGCGCTACGAGAGCCGAGGTTACCTTCTCCTCCCAGTCTTTGTGCCCGACCGGCGGCGCTACGACAGTGTGCGTCACCTTAGCCCATTGTACAATCACGTGCTCGTCTATTGAGGGGTTCCTTCTTGCCCTCAACTGCGAGAGTATAAAAACAGCTGCCCCCGGACGCCAAAAGGAGGGCTCCGATTTCTTCTGTTGAGTAAAGTGCTCTCCCGTCTCTCTACTTCGGTCAACCTGACCGCCAACTCTTTGCGATGTTAAAATAAACAAGTTGTTTTGTTGTTACCAGTCGACTCATGCTTTGCCGAGACCTTCGGATGCTTCCAGTTGTACCCCAGGCCGCCAGGCCAACGCTACCCTTGGGGCTTGCGACCCAGGTACAACCACGGGCGTCAGCGCCGAGTTCCCAACAGATCGCACCAGCGGTGCGACCACAACAACCGTTGCCATCGGTGGGATTCAAACAACTGTCTGCCAGCGGTGAGATCGCGACAACGGAGGCCAGCAGCGAAGAGATGCAGTTGACTGTATGCTGAGCAGCTCAACGACGATCCGGGAGCAGTGCAACGAGCCCTGTGTGATGACTGGTTGCCTGCAGCGGAACGACTGCGCTGGACTCTTGGCTGCGAGGTTTGGTGAGTGCGGGACTTTCTTCTTCTGAGCTTTGCCAGGCTTTTGTTAGTGTCAGAAACAGAGCTGGTAATTGTGGTTGTCGTTGCTGCCGGGTTAGTTTGCGGCAAGACAATATTAGGCAGTAGAGAAAGCAGCATTCAGAGCAGCCATGGATTTGAAGTCGTTGCGCAAACCGAAATTGTTGGAGCTTATTGCAAGAGAGTTGGGTCTGGATGTCTCGGACAAACTCAGAAAACCTGAACTGCTAAGGGCTATTCTTGAGTTAGAAGCTGAGGATGACGAGCTGTCGGAATGCCTTGAGACCATTGAGGAGAGGGAGACTGCAAAAAGACAGGAGCGCGAACTTAAAGAACAGAAAGAAAAAGAAGAGCGCGAACTTAAAGAACAAAAAGAAAAACAAGAGCGTGACCGTCAACACGCTTTGGAAATGAAGCGTCTTGAGGTAGAGATGGAACGCGCTCGTAATGGAAGTCAGGCACACGGTGCAGGAGAACGCGTATTGTTCAAAATGACTGACCTGATGCGGCCGTTTAAGCTTGGAGAGGACATTGGTTTGTTCCTGGTTAACTTTGAGCGAACGTGCGAGAAGCAGGGGTTCTCTCGGGAAACGTGGCCACAGCGCTTGCTCACTTTGTTACCCGGCGAGGCGGCCGACGTAGTCGCTCGCTTGGATAGGGAGGAAGCAGAGGATTTCGACACAGTGAAATCGAGTCTTCTAAAAAAGTACCGGCTGTCTGCGGAGGCGTTCCGTCGGAAGTTTCGGGAAAATGAGAAAGGCAAAAGTGAGTCATATACAGAGTTTGCGTATAGGCTTATGTCAAACATGCAGGAGTGGCTCAAAGAAGAGAAAGCGTTTGGTGACCACGATAAAGTTCTGCAGTGCTTCGGGCTAGAACAGTTTTATAGTCGGTTACCGGAGAACGTGCGATACTGGGTCTTGGATAGGCCAGACGTTTGTACGGTGGCTAAAGCCGCTGAGCTAGCCGAGGAGTTTGTGACGCGTCGGGCTCGCGGAGCTAAGGACGGTCAAAAGGGTGAATTTGGCTCGAAGTTTGAGAGGCCGAAGTTCACACCCATGAGAGCAAAGGGGAACACGCGTAGTGCGGATGCGAGTGGAAGCAGTGCGACCGAACCTAAGGAGACGGCGGCAGCCGAAGCCGAACGCAGAAAGCGGTTCGAGATGAGGCAAGCGCGCGTTTGTTATACGTGCCAGAAGCCGGGTCACTTTTCGGCGCAGTGTCCGGAAACAACACCAAAAGTTGTGTTTTTTTCATTAGGCAGCACTGACGAGAACATGAAGCTTCTCGAGCCTTACATGCGAGACCTCCTCGTGAACGGGAAAGAGTGCCGAGTGCTTCGAGATTCCGCAGCTACGATGGATGTAGTTCACCCGTCTTATGTAGAACCCCATATGTTCACGGGCGACTGCGCATGGATCAAGCAAGCCGTGGAAGCTCATAGCGTGTGTCTGCCAGTAGCAAAGGTGCTTATTGAAGGACCTTTCGGAGCGCTTGAGACGGAGGCCGCAGTGTCATCTATGCTGCCCCCCCAGTACCCGTACCTATTTTCAAACAGGTCCGATCACCTCCTGCGCGAGAAGGGGCTTTTGTTTGGTGAAGCTAGCGTTCAGGCCTTAACCAGGTCGAAGGTTCGGGAGCTCGCTGCAAAGGCGGTAGTTGCGGGGCCGACGTTATCAAACAACGAAAAAGGGTCAGAGGCGCAGCAAGCTGATATTCAGAGCACGCCCGAACTGAATAAAATTGAGTCTGTAGCGTTGAAGGCGCCAGATACTGGAGAGGAAATGCCCGATAAGGGAAAGTTAGAAGAGCTATCTACAGATTTGCTCATCGCGCCTACGTCAGACGGACTTGATAGGTTGCTAAAAGTCAGCCGGTCGGCTTTGATAGCCGCGCAAAAGAAGGATGGTAGCCTAGAAAACATACGCTGCAATGTCAAGGAAGGTATCGCCAGGAAAAATGCGCGTTTTGTGGAAAGAGGTGGAGTCCTGTAACGGAAGTATCTAGACCGCAGAGGAGTGGAGTTCGATCAGCTGATCGTTCCTCAATGCTATCGTCAGGATCTGTTGCGCTTGTCGCATGGGGGTTCGTGGTCCGGACACCTAGGAGTTAAGAAAACTAAGGACCGTCTCTTGCAAGAGTACTATTGGCCAGGGTGTTTTCGGGACGCAGACCATTTCGTGAGGACATGTGACACCTGTCAGCGGGTGGGCAAACCAGGGGACAAATCAAGGGCGCCGTTGAAATTGGTACCTATCATTACGGAGCCTTTTAGACGGCTCGTTATTGATACAGTGGGACCTCTGCCGGTAACAGCCACGGGGTACAGACACATTTTGACTGTGATCTGCCCAGCGACAAAGTTCCCTGAAGCAGTGCCGCTTAAAGAACTCAGCTCCGTTGAGATAGTCAATGCACTACTGTCCATATTTGCGCGAGTTGGTTTTCCTGCGGAAATCCAATCAGATCAGGGCACAGTGTTTACTAGCGCTTTGACGACAACTTTTCTCGAAAGGTGTGGGGTAAAGCTGCTACACAGCTCAGTGTACCACCCACAGTCGAATTCCGTTGAGAAGCTCCACTCCGTCATGAAGCGCGTGTTGAGAGCATTGTGTTTTGAACATCGAACTTACTGGGAGCTGTGTCTGCCTGGGGTGATGTTTGCATTAAGGACCGCGCCGCATGCAGCTACGGGGTTTTCGCCAGCTGAGCTGGTGTACGGTCGCTCGCTTCGGTCTCCGCTTCGCATGCTTCGAGAATCGTGGGAAGGCAGGGGCGACGACCCAGTCGTGGTGGAGTACGTGCTTAAGCTCCTCGAACGCTTAAGAAGGGCACAGGAGTTGTCAGGTGAAGCAATGGCAAAGGCCCAGCAGAGGGCCAAGGTTTATTATGATCGGACCGCCAGGGCCCGTCGTTTTGAGGTGGGCGATGAGGTCATGATATTGCGCACATCGCTAAACAACAAACTAGACGTGCAGTGGGAGGGCCCAGCACGAATTGTTCAGAAACTGTCGGACGTTAACTACGTGGTAAGTCTGCCAGGAAAGCGGAAAGCACAGCAAGTTTACCACTGTAATCTGCTCAAACCCTATAAACAACGCGAAGCAGTGGTGTGCATGATGGTAAACGTTCCTGAAGAGCTTCCGGTCGAGCTTCCGGGACTAGGCTCAGTGACGAACAGGGAAGACACCGGTCAAGTCATTAGTGACCTTATCAGTAAAGCACCGCTGTCGCCTGAGCAGAAAACCGAACTACACCAGCTCTTACAAGAGTTTCAAGGTCTGTTCTCTGAGAGGCCTGGTAGGACTTCTGTACTTACTCATGATATAGAACTTACCTCCCCAGAGCCAGTACGATCCAAGGCATATCGTGTGTCACCCAGCCAGAACGATATTATGGAGGCTGAGGTAAAGAAAATGCTACAGCTCGGTGTTATTGAGGCAGGTGAGAGTGATTATACCTCCCCTTTGATTTTAGTTGAGGTACCGGGCAAGAAACCTCGTCCTTGCGTCGACTACCGCAGGCTTAATTCCATCACTAAGGATCAAATTTATCCGATCCCTAACATCGAGGAGCGCCTTGAGAAAGTTAGTAGCGCTCAGTTTATTTCCACCCTAGATCTTGTCAGGGGTTATTGGCAGGTTCCACTTACAGAAGAGGCTAGTAGGTATGCGGCGTTCATTTCACCAATGGGAACATTCCGTCCTAAAGTGTTGAGTTTTGGTTTGAAGAACGCGCCATACTGTTTTTCAAGCCTCATGGATAAAGTGTTGCGGGGACAGCAAGAATTCGCTTTACCGTATCTAGACGACGTAGCGATATTCTCCGCATCCTGGTCTGAGCATATGGCACACTTGCGGGCAGTGCTAACCCGCCTGCGCGAAGCGGGCTTGACAGCCAAGGCTCCTAAGTGCCAGTTAGCACAGGCCGAGGTTGTCTACCTCGGTCACGTGATTGGTCAGGGTCCTCGCCGCCCCTCTGAAATAAAGGTGGCCGCTGTGCGAGACTTTCCGCAACCGCGCACGAAGACCGATATTCGGTCGTTCTTAGGTGTCGCCGGCTACTATCAGAGGTACATCCCCAGGTACTCTGATATCGCGGCTCCCCTGACGGATGCTCTAAGAAAAACAGAGCCTCAAACAGTCGTCTGGGACGAGACAAAGGAAAGAGCTTTTAGCGCCCTAAAGAGTGCCCTAACAAGCCAGCCTGTGCTACGATCGCCAGACTATACAAAAGGGTTCGTTGTTCAGTGCGATGCTAGTGAGCGAGGCATGGGCGTTGTACTGTGCCAACGGGAAAAGGGAGAAGTCGAACACCCCGTCCTGTATGCTAGTCGTAAGCTGACCAGTCGTGAGCAGGCGTATAGCGCCACCGAGAAAGAGTGTGCATGTCTCGGGTGGGCCGTTCAGAAATTGTCATGCTATCTAGCCGGCTCGAGGTTTATCATTGAGACGGATCACTGCCCTCTCCAATGGCTGCAGACCATCTCTCCCAAAAATGGCCGCCTCCTGCGCTGGAGCCTCGCTTTACAACAATATTCCTTTGAGGTGCGTTACAAAAAGGGGAGTCTCAACGGTAACGCCGATGGCTTAAGTCGAAGCCCCTAACGTAGGAATCAGCCTCAAAATTGTTTGTTACTGATGTTTTTCTTCCTGAGGCAGGATTTTTTTTAACATATTGCTTTTGTTTAGTGTTTCAAAGTGATGATATGCTTTCTAGTGCAATTTTCCAATTTGTGGACGCGTTCTGAGTGATGCTAGACTACTGTAAGGAACTAGGCAGTGGTATAAAAAGGGAAAGAGCCTGGCAGGGCTTAGTGAGGGTTGTGGCGTGCTTGCTGACTGAGCGCTTGAGTTTCAGCGTAATTCTAACGCTTGCCGGGAACGAGAACCAGAATGTGAACTCTCCCGAAGTCACTTTGCAGTGTCCCGTGCGAACCTGAACGAGAGAACGAGGCCTTCTCTGTGCGCTGCGCTCGAGAAACGTCGAGGGACGCCCGACTTCGGTTATGAGCATCATCGAGCGACATCCCTCCGGACAGCGGATGCAGTCCCCTGTCCATCGGGATCTCCTTCCCCCGGCGGGGCGGTCTGTTACGTTTCGCCTACGACGCGCGGTTTAGCCGGCGCGACTGCAACAATGCGGCAGACATTTTGGCCCGTTCGGCGTCGCCGCTACGCTCCCCTCCAGGCGTTTCCAGGCGTTTCCAGGCGTTTCCAGGCGTTTCCAGGCATGTTCCGATGCCACGTGTCTTCATGTGCGTGTGTGAGTGTATGTGCCATTGTGCCCGACCAGAGGCGCTACGAGAGCAGAAGTTACCTTCTCCTTCCAGTCATTGTGCCTGACCAGAGGCGCTACGAGAGCCGAGGTTACCTTCTCCTCCCAGTCTTTGTGCCCGACCGGCGGCGCTACGACAGTGTGCGTCACCTTAGCCCATTGTACAATCACGTGCTCGTCTATTGAGGGGTTCCTTCTTGCCCTCAACTGCGAGAGTATAAAAACAGCTGCCCCCGGACGCCAAAAGGAGGGCTCCGATTTCTTCTGTTGAGTAAAGTGCTCTCCCGTCTCTCTACTTCGGTCAACCTGACCGCCAACTCTTTGCGATGTTAAAATAAACAAGTTGTTTTGTTGTTACCAGTCGACTCATGCTTTGCCGGGACCTTCGGATGCTTCCAGTTGTACCCCAGGCCGCCAGGCCAACGCTACCCTTGGGGCTTGCGACCCAGGTACAACCACGGGCGTCAGCGCCGAGTTCCCAACAGATCGCACCAGCGGTGCGACCACAACAACCGTTGCCATCGGTGGGATTCAAACACCTTTGTGTAATAAAGTGAAAGCTTTCTGGCCACGAACTGGCGATTTCGCCGTGGCGGTGCTCCGAGGAGGCACATGACGTCACAACGTGCGCCTCGCCACGGATATTTCTTTCTCTATCGCTCCCTAGTCACTACTGCGCATGCGCCACTAGTAACACCAAGCCAAAGGTGTTCTGCGCTGCGCAGCGCCGTGCCTTTCCGCCGCCGCCCTTTGATACGGCGGCTAACCGCGTTCCACTTCGTTGCGCTCGCCCTCGCTCGATTCGCCAGCTGCATTGCTTGCCTGATAACATGTCGGAGGATTGAAAAGGAGAGCTCGCGTGCGCCGCAACCACAGTTGAGGAGGCAATATGGACGGCTACAATACTTATAAGCAGTAGGAGGCCTGGAATTGACATCGTAACGAGATGAAGAGGAAACGAATTGCCCAGGAAGCAGACGAACAGCGAGCCGAACGACTGGCTAAACGCCGCAACATACCTAGACAACCAGACTAACCTGGGCTTGCAATCAAGATTAACCAAGGCTAACCATGCTATGCCTTAGCTTTCGCTTTGATATCCTGGCATAGCCAAGCTAAGCCACTGCCAATTTCTTTCAGCAAGTTGCATACTCTGTCAGCGTGAAGTGCAGTGCAAGTAAGGACTGGTGCTCTTAATCCAGTGCTTGCAACTATCGAATAAACCTCATAGCTCTTCCGCATAGCTCTTCCGCAGTGGTGCAACGACCACTGGCCCTCTGGTTGGCTAGATATGATCAACGCAGAACACCACCCATGGAAATCCACTTTGGTGTCACATTGCTTCACTGCACAAAGTCAGCACTTCCGTCCTTTTTTCTTTTGCCCTTTCCCTCACCCCATGTGTGCGGTAATAAGGCGTACCCTCGTCTGGTTGACCTCCCTGCCTTTTCTCTCTTTGGTATGTCTGTCTCTCTCTCCGGCATCTACAGCTTATGTAACCGTAACGTCTACCAGCAAACGCTCGCTGCGGGCGCTACGCACGAAGGCGAGATTTGTGGTAGAAACGCGGCCTCTTCCATTGGTCAATCTCCTGTTATTGTTTCGCACTTTTAATATTTCAATCTGAGAGAAGCTAACCGAAAGAATATGCGCTGTTGGTGTTTTTTACCATTACATTTGTTTGTGGGCTGCGTTCTCAGAATTCTGAAGAATAACTTGTAAAGATAAAGTACAAGATATGAGCAACTTTGGTGGTAGAGAAGTGGTTGGGTATGCGTGGTTCAAAATTGGGTTTGGACGCCGATGCGGTGCGCCGATGCGGTACGCCGACGCTAACGCCGGAATTTCTGCGACACGGGATCCTTAAAGCTGTCGGATTAAACTCAGTGTCCTTCCAATCTCCGAACGAGGATGACCAGCGAAGCTGTGCATGTGGGCCCCTAGATGGCGAACTGCACCTCCACTTGAGGTTGGCATAGCACTGCGCGATCTCCAGGATTTCTTTTTCTGCACGCGGACACGATATTTGGGAAAGTAGCTCTTAGCAGCTGCGCTATAAAAAAGCTTTATAATCTTGCCGAAAGAACCACTAACTGTACAGCATTACAAAAATTGGAGGACGCTGAAGCTTCGCCTTTAAGAGTGGAACATGATATCATTCGAAGATCCCTGACTGCTTCTCACGCATCCCGGCAGCTGCAGCTTATGTAACCGTAATGTTTACCGGGAAACGCTGGCGGCGAACGCTATATACGCTGCCACTTGCGTGGGCCGCGATAGATGGATGGTTGGTATGAGCGTCCCCCAAGAGGAATCTTATACATCCGCCTTCTGTGCCTCCCAGTACGCGGGAGACGCCGCCCTTGCAGCATTTCTGTCTCCCTATGCAAAAGTTGCTACATTAAAGCATCGCAGTTTAAAGGAAGACCCCAAATCGGTACCAGCGTTAGGGTCGTATGCATGGAAATGGGGAAGCCCGAGCCTAAGCTTATGTCAATACAAGGCCATCGCGTCATGTTCGACTACCGAGAAATCCGGAAGGTGTGCTCACGGTGTGGGACGGAAGGATACCTAGAAAAGGCATGTGAGAGACCACTTTCCGAGAGGCGTGAAGTCTTCGGTCACGAGAGCTAAGTGCACTTCTCTTTGTCGCCATTGTGCTTGGAACTGCGTCACAGCGCACTGCTTGTTGCCCAGATCCCATGCCGTGGCAGCCGCAAACACTAACACCCCTGTCAGCAACGCAGAAGACGGCGACCAACAAGCGCATGATGAGCTCCCCAGTGAACAACCCAAAGACGACCGGGACCCCGATGTACAGGTTTCGTCTGAAGGACCCCTCCGCAAAGAACTTTCCGAACCCCCGTCTTCCTCGGAGGCTTCAGACAGCTCGGAAGATGAGCAGTTCCTACCACTCCCTTCTTCTGAGAAGAGCACTGCCGAAATCAGCGCAACCGAGGCAAGGTCAAGCGACACGGCCTCTCCTCCAGTACTCATAATCGACGAGTCAGCGGACTTCGCGCACACAAAGACTACTTGCCAGGCGGCGTGTTCACCGACAGGCCGCGTCATACGGTAGGCCGTGGCCACCGAACCCAGTAGCGGCAGACGCCGACACCTGGCATCACGCCAGAGACGGCACTTGCCCATGACAGCAGATTCTGTATGCCCCAAAAACCGGACTTGAGTCCGGTTTTCGTCAAGCTGTCCGGTATTCGTCAAGTCAAGCAGCCGACCTTCTCTTTATGCCAGAAGAAATGGATACTGATGCGCAGGAGATAAAGAGAGAAGGTGAAGGATAAACGGACTCTAGCATTTCAAATAAAGTGAGCGAATCTGAAGCCCCCAAAAAGTTGCTCGCGTCGGTTTACGCCTTGGGCGGAACCCTTTAACTAGGCCTGCGAACATGTACATGTTTTTGGCTTGCATCATGGCGATGGTGCATTTCCTTTCTGAATGTTAATGAGTTCCGGTTCGTTCACCGAGAGAGATGCTGCACTTTGCGCGAGCGTGGGTGGTCGACGTGCTTTTCTTGCAAAAATGTAATTTCCGGACATGCCCTAATGTGTCAAAATTTAAAACCCATTTTGCTGTTGGTGCCTTTTTTTTCCTCTCACAAACAGTGTGCCTTATGACATGGGAGCATTTTTAAACCCTCGTTTTAGAAAGGGAGCTCTCTGTACGTGCGGCGTAGACGACGGCACGTTAGGAGTCGATTTTCTGATGAACACTAGACGGGTTAGGGCACTATACTCGCTGACAACTTTCTGTGGCAATCATGGAGGAAGAAAAAAGATAGAAAGGAGCATTACATCACGCAGCCAGCCTTCGCAAGCGAACACTCCGTGAAGCCGCAGTGGTGGCCCAATACGTCGCCTCTTGCGTCGAGATCACGGAGAAAATTAGAGAGTTGCCGAGAAGGTTGGTTACCGGCGGTAGTTATTATACGGTGCGCGCTCGGCCGGCAGCTTAGCTGCACAGATGGATGCCTCCATGGCTGCTCAGATGGTCTGCCTGTATCTCTGGTCACATGTTTATCTGGATGCTTGTTCTGCTTCGGTCATTTTCGGCAAGGCATGTGTTCCACAACTTGGGCGAGTTGTGAGAGATTCACAATCCAACGTACGTCAGTGCATTTAGGCTACAGGTATACTTCGGCCGAAGTAAACAGACCGCTGTGAGCGATAAGGAGTGATCTGCATTCGTCACATGTTTGACCGAGGCCATAGCCGTGTGTACTTTACACTGTTATGCCAGCCTCATTGATTTGCATTGTCACTGGATCAGTGGTATCTTAGGCATCAGGGTTTCCGTGCATGCGATTCATCCTATTGCGGGAACGAAGCCATCTTTGCAGGCCCAATGCGGTGCAGCTGATTGCCTCAAATGACGCTGACTCCTGCAAAAAATGGTCAGTTACATTTGCTAAGAAGTACGTGATAGGCTGTTTTCTCGTGAAGCATGGTGTGTTGTCAATTTATCTGCTCCCAAGAAAAGCAGCAGCAATTGCAAACAAGGGTTCTTCCAGCTTTTGGAATTTGAAACCCATATACGGTCCGGTCATGCGGTCTCCGCTATGTTCTTAAGCATTCACCCTGCTTCGAACACTGCGTTCTGTGAACACGAACAAGTGGTAGGTCATCGAACGCGTACGATCTTATTACAAAATTTATTGGGTTTCACGTGCCAAAACCACAATTTCATTGTGAGGCACTCCGTAGTGGCGGAATCCGAAACAATTGGGGTCAGCCGCAGTTCTTTAAAGTGCACCTAGATTTATGTACACGGGTGCTTTCGAATTCTGTCCCCGTCGAAATATGGCCGCCGTGATTCAGTCTCGACATATCGTGCTTAGCAGCTCAACACCTTAGCCACTAAGCAACCGTGGCGGGTAAAACATAACATGTATCGGTGAACGAAAGAGAAAGGTGCACTCCAACTCGTGAACTAAACTTTCCTTTATCCCTCAGACAAGAACTGCCACTTTACAAAACTTTTAGCCTGCCTTTATAAGGGAAGGATATGCCTGCTTAGATTCTGAAACGTCTGCGTCGATTCTGCGTCGAGTGAGCGGTTGTTCCAAGCAATCAAAAACACGGTCAAACGCTGACGGACTACTTGGCACAGTAACGCATTTGCCACAGCCACAGGCCAGTAGCTTTCTTTTCATTGCCACAGAATGTGGTCCTATGCGCCCGCACACCAGTCCAATTCAACCGAAATTTTCGGATCACTTGACACATACATCTTCAAGCCCTACCAGACATTCATAGTCGGGGATTTCAACTGCTGGCTAAGCGCGGGTCGTGACTTTCGCAGAACCGGACGGTCTCATTACTATCGAGGAATACGAGGGTTAAGGCGGCTTGCCAAACTGTTTCGTCTCCGATGCGCGGGTGCAGTTGCACAATGGTGTATTCGGGCCAACTCGGCAAAGAGGCCGGTCAGCAAGCAGGCTAGATAATTAGTGTCCCCCTTGAACTGACCTGCTGCCTCAAAAGCTGCGAAATTCATGTCTTTCCCACGCATACACCCCGCATTTCGGATCATCGCGCTTTGGGGTTGCGTCTCGATCTCGCTGGGACAGCCATTAAATGCGATTTAAGGCGAATGGACGTCAGTGTACTTACAGATCCCGAGAGCATCGCTGCGACAGGCCTTGTATTGGTAGCTTGGTGCAAGCGCGACGCCAAGTGCTGTTCTTGGGACGACTTGAAGGCGGCATGGCGCACGCTACTCACTCGAACAGGACTCGATCTAAAAACGCGAATAACTCGCGAATTAGGTGAAGTAATTAGGCGGATGTGAATCATCCGCAATAGAGACACACGTTTACAATGCACGATTATCTCGACTTGATGAAAGCAAAGCACGACACTTTACTCATCGTCTGTAGGTGCCGGTCAGCCTACCAGCCAGGTTAATCCTTTGTCCGGCCCAGCCGTGCTCTCATACATACAAAGGGGTTCTACAGAGGAAAAAAGGCTCTACCCGAATCCCTCATTTCACGCTTCCGGATGGCACTCGCAGTGACCTCTCGTCAGTCATTTGCACAGTCTTTGAACAGCGTGTCAGTGAGGTGCTTACTGCCGAAAAAAGCAGAAGAAAGCAGGAACGATTACAGCGAAAGACTGAGGGGATTCTGTTGAGCTCTGCCCCAAGTATGAGATAACGTCGTACAGCACCTGTTCGAGCCAGCGACCTTCGAATAGCTTCGAGCAGTAGTAAATGACATGCATGCCTCTTTTGTGCCCAGCCCGAACGGCATCTGAATCCAGTTTTACGTGCGATTTTTCGATGCGGTCAAAGAAGCGCTTTTGTCCATGGTTAATAAGTTTATACACAGACGGCATTCGGCCATATTTATTCCGCGATAGCCGGATCGTCGTCCTCACCATGTCAGGCGGCCACGCCTCCGACCCACGATCTTGGTGGCCGATTACGCTGTTAAGAGGAAGCTTTAGCTCGGGCCCAATTCCGACGCAGCCTATTCAAGTAGTTGTAAAACGTAAAGACATTTTTCTTAGATGATCCCTGCACAAATTTGACTGAAATTTGTTACATTTGAAAGAGAAAGTTAAATTCTAGTGACTATTGCTAGCGGAATTTCCATTTAGAGCCTGAATTTTGTAAAAAGTGTTTTCAAAAATACGGAAGTTTGCAAAAAATGGAATCACGAAGTGTACAAAATAATAACTCTGCATTAAGAACAGATATCGCGGTTCTGTAAACGGCATGCACTAGATCATTGAAAGCGGACAAATTTGATTTGTCATCTCTTATCTTACATGAATTTGTTACGTTGTGTACAAGGGTTCGTGAAAAGCTGTATTTATATATTGCTAATTTTTTATATTCATGTGTAAAATATCAAATTTGTCCGCTTTGGATCTACTATTGGATGCAACACACGTAAATGTGACATGAGTTTTTATTGCTGAGTGACAGAGTTGTAAACTTCATAGTTTCGTTTTCTGGAAATTTCCGATATTCCAATTCTTAATAAAAAAATTACGACCTAAATTGAAGATTTGAAACCAAGTCACTAGATTTTAGGTTTTTCTTTTAAATGCAACAAACCTCCTCAAATTTGGTGCAGTGGTTGACGCGAAAAACAAATTCTCCTTTTACATGTATTTAGATAGGGGAGTGTTAATTTAGTTAGTAGGCGAATGCTTAAAAGTGTATACAGCCGGCAAAACTACTGTCCTGGCTTCTTGTAGCTGTCTAGCAAATTGCTAAAGCAATCGTTGCATCGCCTTTCCGGCAAAACTGTTACTTTTTGTCAAACGGTACGAAACTCACGCGTAGATTTATGAAAAGAACTTGTGTAAAAGGAGTGTAAATTTGACTGTAGGTTGTAAATTTTTGTTACTGCTCCTTGATTTTCCTTTCTGCACGTGTGTCATCGCTCCGTGGTGTGTCGTGATGACATCAGTGTCAGATGCACGCTTTCTTTACTCTAATAAAGTCACATTGCTTTTTTTTCCTTTGCCACAGCTAGAGTTAAATCAGGCGGATTACGTTTGGTTTAGGCGCCGAAAAAAAGGCTTGAACGCAACACAGGAGATTGAAGCCTCATGCATGAGAATACTACAAAAGTACGGCGTTCACAGCAGCAGGCTCCAAGAGCTCTCCTCCAAAATCAACAAGTACGAGACTCACCGTAAGAAGAAAATGCTTTTATTCTTCCGATATCTTTAAAGGTTGATGTTCAGAGTTCATGTGCGGTTCTCAGCGTGTGTCGTCCACCTGGCCTGCTTTGCCTCGCCAGAGCGTAGATAGCTCGCCACGAAAAGGACTACCACATTTTCCGCTGTATGAGTCGCCTCTTTGTGTAAAACGCGCACCCTGCTTTTCGTAACTCTAGAAGAAAGGACTGGTATATATGACGCAGCTGTGTATGATCCAGTTATCTTAGATCGATTGGCATAATAAAACATGATTACGCGCGTTTGTACGCTCACCGAGAAGCATTTTCTCCATTTCAGGGCACATTGCATAAACAAAGTATTTAGGAGCTGTACATTCTAGCAGAATAAAGCTTTAACCAACGCTCCGCTTTGGCACACAAAACCAACGTTTATTTCATTTCATTCGAAGTCATCGAAGGCGGCAGTGTCACTGAGTTATAGTCGTGACCTCTGAGTAACTTGTACGCGACGCTGTGAGCTTCTTCAGCGACGTCCCTGGCACTGCCTCTGCTGCTTGGCGCGTTCGGGCCGAACACAGGAACAAGGATCGCGTGCCTGAGAGTCTGTAGGCACACCTGAAACGCATACAAAAGCGAAATGGCGACCGGAAGCCGGAAGCACTGCAACTACTGCTAGGCTTCACACCTGCCTGGTGAAGCAGCGCACTGACACGGGTACAGTGAAGACACATAAGAAACGACGACACTCGATGCACTCGGAACTATTTTATTTCAGAACACGCACTTCATATTTTTCATATTTATATACCAACGTCAAAGGCGTTGGTATATAAGGCGTCAAAGATAATCAAGAAAAGATTGAAGGCATTATTTAAAAATAATTTGCAAGCGCATACTCGGGCATCAAAGATATGGCACCTATCTATCATGGTCTGCAATTCTATAGTATTTGTTGGACGCCTAACAAACATTTTTATTACACAATTTTTTCTTCCTTTTGTGTACTTCCAAAAAGGCAACCGCACCATGGCTTAGATGTACAAATACTGATACAACCCTCTCCCCTCTTGTGAATGTGAAATGCTTCGATCATTTCCCTGGTCAGCTGATCCTTATAGTGCGATAAAACTCGTACCATTGTACAGCGGCCCGCACCCATGTTCTGAGCAGTGCCCTTTAATGTGGGAATGAATGTTTCCCCCAAGTGACCTTTTGTGTGCCAGAAGTCTTGTGTTTACACAACGACCCGTTTCGCCGATGTACACTTTTCCACACGATATGGGCAAACAGTAGACAACAGACGACCTGCACATGACAAGTTTTTCCTTATGCTTAAACGTGCACTCTACGATCCAGTCCGGCACATATATTTCCGAGTAGGTTAGGTGCTGAAAAAACTACTCGTAGGCCATATCTGCCACCTACGGTTTGTAAGTTATGCGCAATTCTGTGTGCATATGGTATTGACATATTTTTTTTTTTGCTGTCATTCTCTTTTCTGTTACGCTCCTTCAGATAGCCATTGCGCACATAACGAATCAACTTATGGGCTGATGTACACAGTACATGTTTTTCATATCCTGCATTCTTTAGTCTGATAACTTGTTAGCTGAAAGTTTCTTTTATTTTTTCTGGGCAAGACTTAGTTAAGGCCGCTCGCAGGCACGGGAAAGCTATGCCGCTTTTTAGGGCTTCTGAGTTTCCCGAATTGTAGCTAAGGAAGGGCTTTTCTGATCTTGGATTGTATAACCAGCAAACGTGGGCCGGTGTGGTAGTTAATGCCACATGAAAAACTGTAGCTTGCCATTCTTTGGCAACTCAACAGCGAAATTCACTCCTGGGCTATTGTCCTGTGTCTCCTTCACCAGCAAGGTATGATGATTAATCACCAACTAGCCCAACTTTCCACATTACTGCACTGCTAGGCTGCTGGACAGGATTTTCACATGGGCTACTGACAATTATGGTAAAGAAAGGTATTCTTTAACGTTTGATATCGGGCGTCAGAACACAACAATGAAAATTTGTGGCGCTTGTATCTATTTATTGCCTTATTCCCATGGGTCTAATGCCATCTTCGGAAAAAGCACACTATAACAGCACAGTAGTAATCGCGACCTCCAATCACAGAGGTAACCATACCTCTGAGTCATTGTTGGCTGCGCTACGCTAGCCGCGCTGCCTACATGACGAGCCTCTGTGGTAACGGTCGCTCCATCAAAAAAAAAAGATTATCTTTTTTCTCAATTCAGCTACTGACCAGTCCTCGTGTGCGTTAAAAAATACGTGTACATTCGTCACACCAGCCACCAACTTCCATGTCACGGTAAAAGAATAATTCACCAACGATTACGATGCTCCCTAAGGCGAAATTGGCGCGCAGCTCTATACGTGCTCTGATTTCGTGATATATTGAGACAAAGAATTTGATAGGGACATGTAGCAGAGTCGGCAACCGCCGAAAATCTCAGCCACGGGTCAAGTCCGTCAGCTTCTATACATCAGTTGACGATTGTGGCAGCGTAATCGCTCGGGCCGCTTAGCTTCCAGAAAATACTACTCAACTCGCGTCGCGCGTACAGTCAGATTACAAAACAATCAGAAGGCACGGCAATCGAAGCAAGCGCGAGCGAGTCCAAACCAAGCAAAGAAATCAAGCGCAAGCTAGAATAGACGCGACACACGATAATACGAAACAAGCTGTCCGACTGAGGCCAGATACGAGTAAGGATCGAGCGGTCAGGTGGGCCCGCTTGAAACCGGTTTCCCGCATGCATGTCAGTGAAGGGGCCGCTCTCCTTGATCTCCGCTGTTCGCGGCTCGCATCTTTCATCGGCCGCTCTGGGTTCGCTCTTTCATCTTTGGCATTTACGCTCGTTCGCTCGGTGACGCCGCCGCCACCGAAGCTCGTCGCAGAAACGGGCCATTAAGAGCTGCACTTCGATAGAACAGGTGTCTGAACGAGGCCGTCACGCCGAGAAATTTTTCCGTCAGGGTTTACGTCTCAATCGCAGATGTCGCGGATCCATGGGGATTCATCACAGCAGCTGACGCTCTGCGCGGGGCTCCTCAAAGATGCGCGGGCGTAAAATAGTCTTTGGTAAATTGACCCACGTGGCTACCATGGGAAGGACGGTCAGTACATCGATCTGCCCACTTTTCATGCTTGTGGAGTGAAACACTCTTGTGGAGCTGTAGTTCCTTCTCTTCATAAATTGCCATGAGAGCACTCCGCGTTTATTAAACAGAGCAACCTCTAGCCACAAGGACAAAGTGCAGGCAAATGCATGCACAGCTGTCCAAGATGTTAGTAATGCGACGGGAGCTTTGGCAGACATGACAGTCAGCGCAGTGTCGGGGAACGAAGGTACGAATGTTGCCCACTCAGCCGCTTAAAGACATGGCTGCGATGACATATGAGTGAAATCCCCATGAGTAGCTTGACCATACTATATATATATATATATATATATATATATATATATATATATATATATATATATATATATATATATACATATATATATATATATATATATATATATATGATCTTTTGAGCGATCGTCATCGATGATTTGCTATGGTTTTGTGATCTTCGCGTACACCTTAGATTTCAATAGAAATTAATACACATGCGGAATTGCTTGTGGCGATGTGGCTGCCGTGGCTGCAATTGCAGGTACGTTACTTTCCCAGAGCTGCAGCCAGTGAGATCTATAATTACAATTTTAGTAAAGTTGTCGACTTTTGGGAGAATTTCATCGCTGCGTTGGCATCACAATATTTCTGTATCTTTTATAGCAAGTATTAAAGTGAGACAGTTGTTTTGTGAGTATGCAGCTGCTACAGGCTGTACTTGAAATCTCAGAATTTGAATGAATTTCGCGTACTCAGCATTACGGCCAAAAAATATTAACATGGCTTTGTTGAGTGCGCTAGTCGCGGTTCGACGGGCATCATGTGACTCATAGTAGTTTGCCACTCCATAGCTCTACAAGTAGTAGCGATGTGACCGTGCTTTGCTCATTCTTTAGGTTTTAGATTGATATTCTGATATGTACCAGTAATTTTTCATATCATTATTATGTCTTACAGTAAATGTAGTATATTGATTATCTGAGTGATTGCACGGACTTCATTTAACGTGCAACAATATTAGGATCTTCATCGCTGGAACAATTTGTGTGTTACGTAATAGTCTTGCTCTCCACCCAGCGCATCCATGAGTGTAAAATCGCATCTATTAAGGCGCCAACATGAGTACTCAACCATTCTTTAATATGGCGTTGTGTAACTATGGCAATATGGCGCTAAATACGTCGAGAATCCGTCTTCATAATTGAGAGTATTAGTGCAGTATATTATTGAGATACCTGATGCGTGGTCGCCCATAAAGCTTTAATTCCCACAATTTTTTACGCGCGGGAAAACTAATGACAAAAAATGAGTGGCATGAGTTTTACGGAAAAATTCGCAGTACTTGTAATATGGTAGGAGCCAAGTGATCGCAGCAACACCATAAAACAAAAGAGAAATGTCCCCCCCCCCCCTCAATGAGTCGCTAATTCCGCCACTAGTCTGGGGTTCGTGATTAAAACTCAGGCGCCGGACAGGGGTCCACTGGGCTACGCCGCCGGAGTCCCTAAAACATGGTAGCTGGCCTGTGCTTACTGGAGTGTAGACTAAACTATGTGGACCCACACCGTCGTCCATCTCTGTCATGGACAGTTACTGTTTTTCTTCGGTGATTAAGACGAGGTCGAGAGGTTGAAGGAAACGAGAAAGTGGTATATTCCATATATTTACAACCTCATGGATATGAGAGCACGCCACATGTCGGAGCAAATTAGCCGACACTGGTTACACTATATGCCAGTACACCACACACCTGAGCAGGCTTGACGTGCGCACACTACATGCCCCAACACACACTGCTCTGCAACAAAGATATGCTTGTACGTCATCGCCTTTTTTAAGTCACTAGACGAGGAAATTTGGTTCCTCTGTCCCGGCCAACAAGGAGCGTTGATGTTCTCACAGCACTTCACCCAAAAATGTCGCACTTTACTTGCTAGAATCCGCCTCTGATGTCGCGCAATGGCACACGACGCAACCAACAGGCAACGGTGAATATGAAGTCGACGTTGTTCCAACGAAAATTGTCGACGTTGGCACAATCGTTACGGCTTCCATAAATTGATGTGGGTCATTCCACTTCGATGGGAGCGTCTTTGTTGGCCCGTCGAAAATCAGCACCGGATGTGTGTGCCTGTGCGTGTGTGTGCGTGCGTTTGTGTGTGTGTGTGTGTGTGTGTGTGTGTGTGTGTGTGTGTGTGTGTGTGTGTGTGTGTGTGTGTGTGTGTGTGTGTGTGTGTGTGTGTGTGTGTGTGTGTGTGTTTGTGTGTGTGTGCGTGCGCTCCGCTGTGTAATCTCCGCTTGCTTGAGAAGACTGAAAGCGGCAGATACTTAAGAGTATCAGGAAATGGGGACCACTCTAAGTGTGAGGCGTGTAGAAAGCTTGTAGTGTGTAGGTTAGTTTTCTGTTTTCAAAACTACTGAAATTTCATTCGCAACCAAGTTTCATGTTGTTTCATAGGTATTTCTATCCTGTCTCCTCGGTGAACTTGTGGGGCACGGTATTTACATATCGTTAAAGTGGGAAGCACATTGTGAGTGACGAAGAATAAATGTTTAATCTGAAAAGGGTGCTTACAGGTTTTGTAAAAATCTACTTATTCAACTGTTCCTGACTGTTACATTCATGTTATCCTAGACATTTCCACGGTCATACGAAACTGCAGAAGTCACCAACTTCAAAGTAAGGTAAAATGTGACGAATGTAATAGCATAGGGCGTGGCCAAAGCTATGTTTCTGGTCGAAACACAAACATTAGAAATAATTGCATGCCCTTACAGTTTTCTCTATTTTGGTGCGTCATAGGAGAATTGAATGATAGGAGAATCGTTGGTGAAGTAGGCAAGTCAAGCTACTCATATTTTTAAAAATAAGGAAACATTCATGAGCAATTTGTACGGAAAATTCAAAGTGTGCAAGTAAATTAGTGCCTTTACAATTAATTACGTATACAAGTATTCTGGCAAGTTATGAGTGTGTTTCACGAGAAGCGCAAAGTTTAGCCAGTGTCTCCGTCGCAACCCCGATCAACCACGAATTTGAAGACAGCGCCACTGCATATCTGAGTGCCAAGTTAAGCTTATGTGGATCATGTACAGGCTTTGTAAAATATACCTGCAGCAACTACTCGAAAGGGCCCCGCTGCCGTTCTTATAGCTTAGTTTTTCAATGTACTAAGATAACTCTGATTAACATAGAGTTTACCTTGCATAGAAATGGGGGACAGCTTAACTGCGCTATGTTCTGATAGTTTCACATTTCTGGGTTATTAAGGACGTTTACAAATAATTACTGAACCCAGTATTGTTTTCCTATTGTCGTGCGTTATACGATAATTGTAGTTGGTTTTTCAAGTGCATGTTGCAAACTATAAAATCACCTTATATTTATATTTGACAAAACTAATTGCCAGGACTTCGGTAATCTACCCGCCAAGTTCTAAATTGGGGGTTAATTACGGTCTTTACAATAAATTACGTGTGTGGATGCTCCGGAGAGCTATTAGTATGTTTTACGAGTAGAGCAAAATTTTGTTAACTGCTCTCGTGTGACTGCAGACGCAAACGAGATCAAATTTAGTGAAAAGTGGAAGTACGTTATGGCGAATCTCTGTGCGAAGTTATTTAATTGTGGATGAGATATAGGCCATTGTAAAAAAATATTCTTGTTCAAGTGTTTGAAAGCGTCATACGGCCATTATGAGCTATGCTTTCGGAGGTCCCCAGATAAAAACAATTGCACCAGGTTTATATTTTGCAGAAAGGGGGCCATGGTAAGTGCATTATTAAAAAAAAAAAAAAAACGTTCGCATTAGGGGCTTATTTAGAGGCGTTGCAAATCAATATTGAATGCTCGTTTCTAAGCCAAGCTTTTTTAGTTTTCTCTTCAACTTTTCAACCGCTACTGCTGCTTCTGCTACTGACAACCATCCCATAACAACTCCTTGTCCCAGCTGGCAACAGGTGGTGCCATAAATTAATGCTAGCGCAGATGCATGAAGGTTTATATTCAGTGCATTTTACCAGTGCTCACATATGGGGCAGAGACATGGAGACTGACAAAGAAGCTTGAGAACAAGTTAAGGACCGCACAAAGAGCGATAGAACGAAGAATGTTGGGCCCAACCTTGAGAGACAGAAAGAGAATGGGATGGATGAGAAAGCAAACAGCTACAGCCGATATTCTAATTGACATTAACAGAAAACATTGAAGCTGGGCAAGCCATGTATTGCGCCGGTTAGATAACCGTTGGACCATTAGGGTTACGGAATTGGCACAAAGAGAAGGGAAGCGCAGTGGAGGGCGGCAGAAGACTAGGTGGTGCGATGAAATTGGGAAATTCGCGTGTGCTTGTTGGAATCGGTTGGCGCAGGACCGGGGTAATTGGAGATCGCAGGGAGAGGCCTTCGTCCTGCAGTGGACATTAAATAGGCTGATGATGATGAATCTCGGCAGCAGCGAGCTTCCCCTTAGATGTATGGAACCTCACATTTTTTTTCCTTAAAGACCAGGTAGTTACGTGCACTATGTGGTACGCAGAACGAGCTCTAGCATTACATCCTGTCTGTGAAATTTTAGTCACAACAAATAAGCGGTGAGCAGGAAATTTTTTTTTCTATGATTTTTGAGCAAACTATGTATGTGTCAGTAGGTGGAGCGAAGCTTTAGTGAAGTGGTTAAGTAAATGACGTACGACTAACGGTGGTGCGTAAACTGTGTTTATTCTCATACTGCACAACGTGTAATATTCTTATGCATGGCGAAGAACACAACTTTATTGTCCCGTAATTTTTATAATAATGTGCTACACTATTCACAAGCTATTTTGAAGTGAAAGCACCAAATCTTGCGGATGAACAGCGTGAAATGTCTACGCAGCGACGACACCAGAACGAAGACGTTGTGCGATGCGTGTCGAGGTAAGAGTGGCTAAAGCAGTTATATTTACGGAGAACAACAACCTACACCTCACTGCATTTAAATATACTGCACCTATTGTATTAGACAGCCTCATTTATATTTGCCAGAATTGTGCAAAAACTGACACTTACCTACTACCCATGCCGAATTGAGAATTCAAGTAAAATTAAGTAAGATCCCCGAAGCCACTAAATGTTTAGCGCGCTTTCATAAAGAATTCTGTTTTAGAGACGTAAATGAGCCGACACTATATGTCCAGGTTGTACGTTGCACTTTATTATTTTGTATTTTCAATACAAAGAAAGGAGGTGCGCGTACTCTACTAATTTTCGGCCGGCGCGCAGGGCTAGTTCAAGCCCTGTACAGCCTAGCAACAGCATCGGTGTTGCCACCACTGGTGTGTTGCTGTACGCACCGGGGCGTCAGTCAAGCAAGCTCCACCTTAAAAACATCTACAGCGACGTAGAGGCACATACTAAGCCGTGTGGCACAGCCCCTCGTGCGAGTACGCGTTCGACAAGTACAGTGCACCTTGCAAATGTTCGCTGCGTAATAGTCATCGACATAGGGTAGTTCCGGCTTACTCCATTAGGTGTCAGCGTAAGCTAGTGCTAGTTTGCTGACTATGAGATGTTGTAGTGAAGAGCAGAGCTGCGGGACCTTGCCCGCGCTCGACTGAGGACAGGCAATGGACTGATTAGCACATGTTTATTTTTATTATGACGCAATGCTCGAAGTTAAGCTGTTTAAATGACGCGTTATTTTCGCAAGTGGATCTCCACGTGCCATGCTGGGCCGCAGACTTAAAAACAGTGAAACGGCGCAGCTTTCGCTAAGGCTGCGTAACGAGATCTTTTTTTTTTTTACAGTTGTTTCAATACTTGGTTTGGTCGACAAATTGCAAGGAGCAAGGGATGAGATACGTGGGCCCATCAAGGATTTGGGCGCCATGACAAAACCCGTCATCACTGGAGGTGCGTTCCGCCTTTTCTTGCACTTTCGTCGTAATTAGTTCTGCCGCAAGGGCTGTCTGAGTAACAAACGCATTATTAGCTCGAGGAAAAAAAAAGCACATCCCCACAATTTTAGCACCAAGATTGTCCGATAGTGGATAAGTAAAGTTTTCGATATCTAAATACTCGCCTCGGTGGTTCAACCGTTTAAAGGTTCATCGGCTTAGCGTGAGGTCCCGAGTTCGATTCACGTCTCAGGTTCCAAAATAGTTTCGACTTCCTGCGGTTCTTTGTTTATCAACTACATCTAAGTTGCGCGGGTGGTTTTGCATTCCGATAGAAGCAGGACGCGAAACCGCTCTTGTAACTTAAATTTAGGTGCACGTCGGGCATAGAAATTATTCCGGAGGCCCCACCCTCCTCCCCTCACAGCTCGCATACTTCTTCAGAAAGCTTTTTCCCTGTCATTATATATATGTGTATGTATTTGTTGACTGCACACTGAGCACGTAACATTATTGCGCCTGTGAACCCTTTACGGAAACAATATTCCGGCGTCTCAATTTCTTCAACGGTTCGCCTCAACCCTGTCAAGATATCTGCATATTGTTACTTCTGAATTGGGCCCCTTTCTGTGCCGTGTAATAGTCCACCTTGCCAAAATCCAAGGCCACTCCTAACAATTCACTAAGGAAAGAGCAGCTGTCTCCCTCGCGCAGGGCTGCCCGATTAGAGGTACAAATAATATCATTTTTGACCTAAATGGGCAAGCTCAATTTCAAACGCGCGAGGACTAGGCCTGAGCATTTCTTCGTAGCCGAGTTTCTGTTGGACTGCTTGGCTGTATTCTGTCCGGACTAAACAAAACACCATTTTGATTACTTTGCTTCTGTATTTAGCAATCTTTGAGGTGTAGTATATATTTGGCTAACACACGAAAGGCTTAATTGAAGGTTATGCAGTTAGATGGCCTAATTTGTTGCTAGATGCGTGATTCAAGTTAGGAGCAGAACGTAAGGAAATGTGCATCCCGTTTGTGTTGCGCTGATAACATGAGTCAAGGGCCTAATTGGAGTGCACTTAGATCTGTACCCGAGCTAGTTGGTAAGGCAACGTCTATGAAGGGACCTCTCATATGATCGGACACACAGCCCGCTCTTTATCAATTTCTACCCATCTTGCCAATTTCTTAGGCGTTTCGTTTAGAAAGGTTGCCTGATTCCGGGTCTCTGGCATATGTTGCATTGCTGCGGCGTGGCTAAATAGCCTGGTGATAGTGATGTTAGACGCGTTCGGACGGTCAATGTGGGTATCACGATTCAAGTCTAACCTATGTGTACTATGTCCCTGAAAAGTAAGTATGCAGCGAAAAGGGTTGTCTTAAAATGTTATGTTTTACTTGCGGCATTATGGTGACCTCTACAAGAGGTGCTGAAAACGTCCACTGCCAGTTTGAAGGCAGGTCTGCACAAGACCTGCCTTGTTAAACAAATGTTAAACCATGCTGTTAAACAATGTTAAGAAATGTTGACAAACATTGTTAAACAAATGTTAGAGGCTTGCTGGAGTTTGCTCTACACAGTACTAGGTAACGATTTTCTATACTTCGTGCATTGTGTGAAAGTTGTTGTCGTACAGCCTTTCTTTGTGTGCACTTCACAGAATTTACCACGCAAATTGCATGTTCTGCGTTACCATACGGCACATAGAACTGCGATTTGATTCAACCTTATCATAAATATTTATTTCATCACTTCACAGTTACCTTTGTGACACCCTAGCATAAGACTGGAAGCGGTGTTAACGTACATCCGCAACAAGGCGAATGCTGCGATTCTGGCGCGAGTCGAGAAGCCTGTGCCTTTGTGCACCTCCTTTTTGTTACAACACTGTTACATGGTGTTTAATCGCATTCTGCGCTGAGCGTGGCGTCAGTGGCCATCAGCAAGGCGCATCTTTGGCGATAATATCTTAAAACAGTTGCACCGATTAGCGAAGAAAACAAAACAAACAAAGAACTGCTGCACCAAGATTTGCAGCGAAGTTGCAGCAAAAAACAAAAGGGATGTCTAGAAGAACAACTGATTAGATATCTGGGACATTCGCGACCTTTGGGGATATTAGCATAGCAGAATATCTAGTAACGTATGGGAGAGCTGTGAGCAACTTGTAGCAGTCATTAAGCAACTACAACCCACTAGGAACATTCGTATATTTTTGGGGGGGAGAGGAAAGAAATTCTTCAGAACCGTACATATGGGAAGATTAGGTAAGTTTCATTTTTTTCGCGTCATAAAATACTCGAGATACACCCTGCAATCGCCATTAAATGTTTCGCTTCTTATAAGTGGACACGGCAATCAGAAGGTGTCTCCACAATAACATTTACTCGCGTCCCATTCTTACGATTAGTGTCTACGCTAAATAGTTGCCTACGCTAAAAAGTATGCGTAGCTCGCATTCATAACGCGCATGTTAGAGGCGCTTGAGTTCAACGCCATAATGGATGCCTTGCTATCTCCAATCTTGTTACACTGTAAAAAGACCAATGTTGAACCTTGATTGAAGGAAGTCGTACGAACCCGATAATTATTTCGTTAAACCTAGAACACATTGAAGTTGTAAACAGTTTATAAATCTTGCAATAAGATCAAATTGATCCATCAGGAAAAAAAATATATTTTTGCTGAGTAGGCACAGATTGCAGGCAGTGAAAGCGTTGACCATCGTCTTGCAATCTTTAACAGAAGGCGCACACTTTCTTAACAGGCCGAAGGTGACGTGTCAGTTGAGCGAAAACCCGGCATGCCCATGTTATTCCCATATTTTGCCCGTATTTCCGCTGAAAATTTTGTTAAATCGGCGTTACATTGGGTTCGCTTGGTTGCTTTAAGGTTTCCTACACTTTGGCATATCTCAATATCTTCCGAAGAATGGAAAACACTTCCTAAATTTAATACTGCGACAAAGTTAATTGTAGTAAATTGAATTTTGCCTGTATGTCCGCATTGTCGTCACGACACAGAAACCTGATAGATGCGAGGCGGTCGCCTTCTGTAGTCTGCCGCACTGCTGCGCGTAACGTGGCGTGGTGTCATTTGCAGAAATGTGGGTGGCACCGATTGCAAAGTACACGAAAAATATGTACCGAGGCCGCGACATCATCACCTACCGCAAAAGCATCGTGCGGTTTCTCGCGAAGGCGCTCGAATCCAAGGACGTTGGCCCGCACGGAATGCTGTGCTATATGGGCTGGAGCGTGTTCCGCCAGCTCGTAAAATACACTGACCCCGATCAACTGGTGGAGAAGAAAAACCCCGAAGATGTTTGTTACAGTCAAGCCAGCAGGCTAATGGGGTACGCTATCACCAGTCGGTTCTACCAGTCGGGTGAGTTGACGGGCTCGCTTTAGCGTGGAAAAGTGCGCAGTATAGTTTGCGCCACACTACAGCGCTTATATTATTTGCTGACACAAATAGTTAGTGAAGGTTCCGGATATATATATATATATATATATATATATATATATATATATATATATATAGAGAGAGAGAGAGAGAGAGAGAGAGAGAGAGAGAGAGCAATTGCACAGTAGGGTAATTGTAGTCGCCGGGAGAAGTCTCCGTCAGTAGCCAAAATATCAGATATGACTACGTATAGAAGCTGACGCCGAGTTTCCAGGGATAAATTCAGCCAAAGTTACGTGCTCTACTTTGGCGCAATGTATAGATGATTACTTTGCCATATATATACCGACCACACTAATTCAGCAGCTATGGCGCGACGCTGCTCGACGAGAGGTCCACATACTGAATGTCCACATACTGAATGGGATCTCACATACGTAGTGCCTATTAAATGGAACCTGTACGCGTCAACTGACACCATCAATCTTCTATAAAATTCGCCTAAGCTTCAAAGCGATTGTTTTGTTTAGTTACTTCGGATAATTTGGATGAATGTCGGTCATTCTCACTGAATATTAACTGGAAGAAGAGTTGAGAATAACTTGAGCGAAGTGCAGTGTGCTGGCTGCTGTTCCCTTGCTATTTGCGCTAACAGATTTATTTATTTATTTATTTATTTATTTGTTTATTTATTTATTTATTTATTTATTTATTTATTTATTTATTTATTTATTTATTTATTTATTTGAGTACCCTAAGGGCCCGTTAGGCCATTACATAGGGGGGGGGACGAAAAAGTTCAAGCGTAAGTGGAATGTGTGCAATGGAAATATTATAGGAAGGAATTAGGAACAATAAAATCTATGATCTAAACGTCGAGTAGAAAAAAACAAAATAGAAAAAAGAAAGAAAGAATAGAGAAACGGAGTTTATACAGCTTGTGGTAGCATGAGAGACACATAACAGCCCAAAATGCGATGTTACCAACCAGTACCCATCAGAACACGAGTTTAAAGATACAATCGAATGATGATTTCGGTAAACAACCTACACAGATATATATCGGATGAAAGGAAATTAATTTTATACAATGCCAAGCACATGAAAACACTGTTTCAGTAAATATTCAAGCAAATGTTGGTTCGGGCAGGTTGACCCACTCTAAGAAGGTTAGCGGTGCTGCATAAAATGATGGTGATTCCGTAAGTGAGACAATGTTTGAAGGTAGCGAGTTCCATTCGGCAATAGATAAAACTAGAGGCGAATTTTGATAAGCGTTAGTCCTGGCAAATGTAAGTTTTAATTTATGAACATGGTCTGTGCGGGTCGACATGTCGGGAGTGGGAAGAATATGGACTCGAGCGAATGCAATGTTGCTGTGGTAAAGGCTATGGAAGAAGGACAACCATGATAATTTCCTGCGCATGTCAAGTGAAGGGAGATTGAGTAATTTCTTTAAGGCGGGCACACTTTGGCATCGAGAGTATGAAGTTAAGATGAATTGGGCAGCTTTATTTTGAACTGATTCGAGTGTGTTCGTGAGATTAGTGTGATGGGGAACCAAATTATGAACGCATATTCTAAAGAGGACCGGACAAGAGAACTGTATGCGCGAAACCTGGTATCTGTGTTCGCAAGGTGTAAGTGCCGTTTCGGGTAACCAAGTTTTTTGCATGCTTTTGTGGTGATGTGTTCAATGTCAGCATTCCATATTAAATTGGAGGTAAACAGGACACCCAAGTACTTGATTGAAGACACTGAGTCAACAGCAATACCGCGTATTTTATACTCGTCAGAGGTAGGTCAAGTTATCGAAGCTAATTTTACGTGTTTAGTTTTGGCTATGTTAATTTCCATCTGCCATGTATCACGTCAGTCAGTTAATGTTGTTGCAGTTGAGTTTGCAGTTGAATTTTCAATGTTGAGTTGAGTTGAATTTCAGCACTGGATACGTGCTATTGGCTTCTGTTAGATTTCCCGCCAATACCCTAGAATTAGCAAAGTAATGAACGGGGTTAGTTGGTGGGAATTCATGGTTATATTGCGCTTAGTATTACACTGACAGGAGAACTTGAAGAACGAACATAAAAGAACAAAAGATTAACGTTCAGAGCGCGAAATTCACGTGTCAAACCCTATAATTTATATGCCAAGAAAACATAAAAAAAGCAATAGCTTTCTTTAGATACTTCTTCCACTATACATGAACGTTGGTCAATCTAGGAGGAGAGTGAATAGCTGAGCAAGAAATTACAGGTGCGAAGGAAGAGGAGTGCAAGACACATGGCTGGTCCACGCATGAGTGACATCATGCACCAGAGGAGGAGAACGCCATTCGTGCGCAGCGGCTGCTACTCGCGCCATTCACAGCGGAAAACTCAGCCTCAAAGGCGGTCGCTTGATAGAAAGTCATTGCAGCAATTTAGCAGCAATGGTACTTGAAATAGTGTGGGACGCTGCTGTGCTTCAACAACGGCGCTCTGATCGTCAGTAATACTATGTCGTGTATCGATTCTCTTAAAGGGAAGCTGAAACGGTTTTCAATTTCTATGAATTGCTGGGATTGGGAAGAACAGACCTAATTATTTACGGTTCCGAATTTTTTTTTTCGTTTTGTTAATATAACGGGCGGAAATCGCTTTCTAAATCACCCGCGCGGACACGCCACCATCGCTTCCCGGAGCGCCGGGTGAGGACGTTGGCAGAGGAGAGAACCGGCGAGAGTGACGTCACGGGCGGAGACCGAGCCAACCGAGCTGCGCACCGGTGTGCTGACATGTGCTGGCATGCCTCTTTCCGTCCTGCGCTTTACTGAACGACGCTACGAGAGATCTGCCGCCGCCGCCGCCGCTCACGTTTGTTTTGCGATTTTCGTAAACTCTTTCCTTCTATGCTGCGTGAGTGCCTACAGCCAAGGGTGCCCAACAACATGCCCTCGTTCTGTGCAGCATTCGGCTGCGCGAACACAGGCGGGCGAGACGATGTGGTGTTTCACAAATTCCCGAAGGAAAAGAAGCTTTCAGCGCAGTGGGTACGTGCGGTGAGGAGAGATAAGTTCGTGCCGACGAAATCAACTGTGCTGTGCTCGGACCATTTCCGCGACAGTGACTATCATCGGAGCTTGACAACGATGCGGGCAATCGGTATTCCAATTAAATCGGCGCGACTGAAGCCCGGCGTGGTTCCGCGTTGTTCCGCATCACTCTTTTTCCATTGGCTATATCATTTTCACACCTGTGTGTATACTTCTTGCCTTGTCCAGCCGGTTCGACTCCTTTCTGGGCAAGTGCCACTTCCAGTACTGCCCTGCTGAGGCACACAGTCCTGAATTGTCTTGAACTTGTTACGCACTGCGTGCGCTTCTGTTTTTTCCTAATCTCTTGCACCTCCTGGCAGCACAAGCAGTTCTCTTCATCTTCCATCAATACGCAGCACATGCAGGTGCACCTAGTTTAATGAAAGCGTGATTAGGCCCACATTGATGCACTGGAGAAATACAAACATTTGCAGCCCTTAACGTCTGGTAACAGTTTTAGCGTAGCCGGATAGCCTTACGACAAATGCGAAAACGCGTTGTTGCTAGCGTTGCTATACTCCGTTTCATACATCAAGTGCAACGCTGTGGAGGCTTGAGATACTTCTTGCAGTGGCTGCGTTCGCACTTAGAAAAAGTTCGGTGTTTCTTGACCCGATTTTTCAGAAAGCTTTCCATATATAAGCTCAGTTCGGAATGAAAATAAAAAAAGAATTGACCCATAGAAACCATCCGTGTACTTATACGGCCGCTAACACGTTCTTTTAAAAAAAATTTCTTTTCGGTATTTTTTAATTGCAGCCCGTCGCGGCAGCTTCACGTGCATGCTCGCGCGAGCAAACGCCGCTGGCACGCTCCGAAGCATAGACGGAAACGCGCGCAGTAATAAATTTTGGTGACCAGACTTCGAGCGTAGCTTCCACAGCGATGCACCTGAGGTATCAAATGGAGTGTAGGCTTGCCTAGTGACATTCGACGTACGGTTCATTTATCGTGTTTACCACACGGCGGTGCTAAAACTGCCTAATATCTTTATGTCAACACTAGCATGGAGCACGCATACCGATTCTTGATCGAGCCACACTCGCAAAGTCGTCGAACCATAGTATGAATATTGCACATATAATACCTCTGGTCATCTCTGGATGTGTATGATAAGCAACTTCCATGACTGCACCTCACAGCACTGCATGTGCGCGCCTTGAAAAGCGGCACTTATGTTCGCGATCGTGTATCAACGCTGCAAAAACCACGGGACTTTAGACAAGCAGCGGCAAGGTGCTTGACAACGCGGAATTGCACACGTGTAAATCTAATGAGAAGTTAGTGCTTCGGCATTCTTCCAGCAGCATGTTCCCAGTGACACTTTAGCGCATTTTTCTCCCGTCATTGCAACGTGCAGCTACATGAAAAAAAAAGCATACGTACGAGCAAAGATTTCCAGCGCGCGAGAAGGTGCACACATCGCTCTCGCTGTTGGCACACTCAATATCGTCGTTGACTCTGTTGCCGCCATCGTTTTCCGTATCGGCTGTGGGTTCAAACATGTACGGGGACAATACAAGCTGCCGGAGACAGCGAGAACGTTCCATCTTGCAACTCAGCTATGAAGCCAGAACAGCAGAACCGCGTGCTACCAGAGCGAAAGGAATGGTGCTACGCATTGAAACGGAGACATGCGGCGGCGGCGACCGGCGACTACCGCCAACGACGTCACAGCGGCCCCGACCAATCACGGGAACCAGCGGCGTTCGCGCGATGCCCTGAGGCGCTCGTGCGCGTTTTCTTGGAAAAACAGCCGCCTGCGTTTGTTTCCGCCCCTTTTGAACCAGATATTCGTGTTCAGGGGACTCAAAACTGTAGAATGCCGCAGAGAACTCATTTTTTTCGAAAAGTGTTTCAGCTTCCCTTTAACTTGAGGCAAAGCGCAAAAAATAACACGCCACAGTAGAAGGAAACGAAGACGCAGCGCTTCCTTCTCTTGTCCTCTTGTATTTTTTTTTGCGCTTTGCCTCAAGTTATGCAGTGCTAAGTAGCCCACCAGTCTGTTCTCCTGAATATCAGGTCTCATTGTGGTAGCAGCAAGATGGACACTTTGTGTGCTTGCTGATGTGTCCATAAGGTTTCACGATTCAGGAATAGCGTGGAAATATGAGGCAGGTTAGATAAGAAAGCTTTCGCTGATTTTAACGATCATTTCCGATCGTTCCTACCACATTTGTCATTCCTTCAATTTGAGATCGATTTACCTCACCGCATGACTGAATTCTATGGCCTGTCTGGCGGCAGACGATTGTAGTTTTCCTGACTACCTAAATGTTGAGCCATCGCTCCCCGACAGCTCTTGTTACGGTTACAATATATTTTTTAATTTTTTTTTCGCTATCTCTTCGTAGAGACGCTACTGCTGCAATAATAACACGCGAAATTGTATACGCAATCCCAGACGCTAAGGTGGACCCGTGATTCTATCTGAAAAAGAAAGCGGTTTAACGTACTGAAGGTTGGAGCGAATGCGGGAGGGCGGTGTGGTTAAAGTTATAGGTCTGGCGACAACATTAGCTGCGTTGTAAGAAACTCTCGTTTTCGCTTGTTGAGTACCTAGGTGCATTTCCAGCCGCAAGGCAACTGTGTGTTGCGGTTTGACACGACGTGTGATTCGAATAAACACCTTTTAAAAGTTGAAACAAATGTAGCAGCCACAAGACGCCGTCAGAACTGTAACTATCATCATGCTCCACGTGGCTTGTCGGGTTTCGAAATCGCTTGTTGTAAAAGTGCTCCCTAGGTCATCGGGTTGAAGGAGAAGGGCTATGCCGATAAGAGGATAAACTTGTGATTATGCTTTCAGAACTCACTAGCATGTTTTTACAAGTGCACGAATAATTAAAGTCGCACATAAGTTAAGTGAACTCGTACAAAATTGAATGCAGATTGAAAGGTTGCGTACATGAAACGAGATTTCAATTGCACTAGGGGGCCGCAATTTCTACCTTCAGTAGCAGTGAACGGATCATAGGATCGTAAGGAATCAATGTAACCTCAGCTTCATTTTTCTTCCTTATTTTGCGCCCAACAACCAGTGGTCAGCAAGAAGACACTCATGGAGGCCAACGAAATGGCTTCCAATATTCGCAAGGCCTATCAAGCAGCATTCCGAATGTCAAGCTGGATGACGGGATCTGTGCGCGAAACCGCGCTTAAGAAAATCACGAATATGCGGCATCACATCGGTGCCGCTGGAGCACTGCTTGATGGCGCCTATGTGGAGAAATACTACGGTAAGTGTGCCGCCTTTAACTAATCCGATACTCACATATGATCGCAATAGGAAGCCCATAGGTACGGACATTGCAGCGCCACGGCGTCAAGTTGGTTGGCATGCGATGACGTCAATTACCTGACATACCGCCATGCTGGTAATGCCTGAATTCCCGAGTTTTGTGCCAAAGGGAGGTTGGTCAGTGTAGCTAAATCCACCCGTCTAGTGACCCGACGTACGAGTCTTTTTGCTTTTCTTCGGCACGTATTCAGGCACCGTCGATCAAATGGCCATTGGTTATCTGCACTTTGATAAAACGCCTTTGGGGAGTTCAAATATTTAAATGATCAAAAATTTGAATTCAGTGCCTGGTTGCAGTTCGACTCATTTGTAAAGCACACACACACACACACACACACACAATATTCATATATATATATATATATATATATATATATATATATATATTTACACGAAGTTCCGCCACTCATGGAAGTGTCCAGCCTCGACAAAGTTTAGAGAACGTCGGAATGGAGTGTGAAGGACTTCATCCTCGAGACGTCAACAATTTCTGTAATCCCGCGATGGCGATCAGCTACGGATTGTGCTGGGACGACGAGATAGTTCAGCGCAGAAGTTTGTTGCAAAATGGTGTGTGGGCTAATGTAACGTTAAAGAAAAAACTTACAGCCAGGAGTTCGGACTGGAATCTAAAGCAAGACTTTGTCTCTAGGATGAAAACAGACGTCGCGGCATTTGTTGTCGCAGCAAAGTTTCCTCTCAGCTAGGGTAGTTTCCGTGGTTCGGCGGATGATTGACGGCAGTGTGAAGCACGGGCAACAAATCATTCTGGAAGGGACGCGTTAGGTGAAGTAGGTGCTAAAAATAATGCTGGCTCGAAAATCAATCAAGGAGATTCTCCATAGACAATTAAAAAGGGATGTATCCGGTGGTCCGCTGAATATAAGAGTTATAAGATAATGTGAATGTGATCCAGGAAAATTTTATCGCAATCAGCGGGGTCGAAACGGAGACACATCGAAATCATGACAGTGATCGTTCCAAGGAAGCGCTCAATAAGGCCGTTGGCTTGCGGATGATACCTAGAAGTAGATTTGTGCATGGTATGAGTGGACCCAACAGCTTCTTCGAGAATTTACGAAATAAATGTATCGCCAGGGTCCATCAAGAGAACGTGGGGTGCACCGGGATGCAACACGATGGAACGCGAGAAAGTCATTGGCCTCAGAAGCGGTATCTGATCGAAGTGGCGCAGTCTCGCCTTGCTCGTTAAATGGTCGACCAAAGTTACTATTTAACGGTGACCTGAGGCTGTCAAAGGGAAGGTACCATATATATCAATGCCAACAAACTCAAGACGTGCGTCTGGTGAAAGGAGAGGTTGTGATCGATGTGGGGCGTTTTAGGGTTGATGTCGGGCGTTTGGAGCACTGACACGAAGCAAAAGAGGAAACTCACTCAGACGCTGTTTTTGATGGAGCAGGCCAGAAGCAGCGAATCTCGGGGCATGTGTAGGCATTGTGGAAGCCTCAGTGGCCAGCCAGGACGTGGTCATGAAGTGCGTCTTATACTCGAAGGTGAAGGTAGGAAAAGTAATCTGTAGAAAACTGAAGTAATGTTTAACAGTCTCGGAAGAGAACAGCAATTTACGGTAGGTAGCGAGGCACTGGAACTGGTAAAGGAATACATCTACTTAAGACAGGTAGTGACCGCGGATCCGGATCAGGAGGCTGAAATAAACAGAAGAACAAGAATGGGCTGGGGTGCGTTTTGCAGGTATTGGCATATAATTAACAGCAGGTTGCCATTATCCCTAAAGAGAAAAGTGTATAACCGCTGTGTCTTAACAGTACTCAAGTGCGGGGCAGAAACCTGGAGGCTCACAAAAAGGGTTCTGTAGAAATTGAGGACGACGCAACGAGCTATGTAAAGAAGAATGGTGGGTGTAACGTTAAGAGATAAGAAAAGCGCATGTTGGGGGGTGAGGCAACAAAGGCGATTTAATGACATCTTAGTTGAAATCAAGAAAACGAAATGGGGAGGGGGGGGCATGGGCAGGACGTGTAATGAGCAGGGAAGATAACCGATGGTCATTAAGGGTTACGGACTGGATTCCAAGGGAAGGGAAGCGTAGCAGGGGGTGGCAGAAAGTTAGGTGGGCGGATGAGATTAAGAAGTTTGCAGGGACAACATGGCCACAATTAGTAGATGACCGGGGTAGTTGGAGATGTATGGGAGAGGCCTTTGCCCTGTAGTGGGCGTAACCAGGCTGCTGCTGCTGCTGATGATGATGATGAAGGTAGCGAGGTAAGACTGGGACCGCCGGGTTACCTGTCGGATGGTAAACACATTGCTGTAGCGCACCATCTTGAGGAAGCAATTGGCCAAGGTGGCGTCGCAAGCGGCTGCTGGGTTTCTCGGAGAAACCACTACGGCGATCTTTGAGGGTTCGGCACTAGGCATGTGCCCGCTGCGAACGTGCGCTGCGTCACTGCGGTTGTTGAGGGTCACTACAATGTGACCTCTGCAGGAGGTGGTGGTTATCGATCTCAGTACCTCTCGACATCACCGAGGTTTACGAGTCCAGAGAAAAACACACCGCTACCGATTGTCTGTCTCGTGGCCCCATCTACTCGCCACCGCAAGAGAACCAAGGCGCAGACGTCTTTGTAGGAACAATAAGCGCGGACGAATTCGTGGAGCAGCTGCCAGCGGATAAAAAGCTGTCCCAAGGTTATCAGACGTGCAAATAGCTTGATTTTCCTTGTGAAACGGCTTCCCCCTGAAGAACTTCTAGCCAGTCCTCGCAAACTAGAGCTTGTTTTTTCTTGCAATCGGCAACGCTATCAGATGTTCTGTGCGACATGCATTACAGCTGACCACCTGGGATGTTCCCGCACTCGAGGATTCATGGGAAGTATTACAGGCCACGCCTCAACTGCATCGTCACTCACTGCGTGACTTGACGATTTTTAAACCCACTCAAGGTCCCGTTTTTGTCACTGTACAACTGTAAAGCGGTAACGATGTGGCCATGCTTTCTTTTGTCTTCAAGTTTTAGACTGATCTTCTACAATGCACGAGTAGTTTCTCACTTGATTGATGTAACTTAAAGTAAATGTAAAATAACGATTATTTGACTGAAATTGCGTCAAGTTCATTTAGTGCAAGAAATAAAAGAAATGATCTCAGAACTTCAATGATATCTCACTTATGTAGTAGTTCCGCGGTTCCTACAGGGCAACTAACAGCTTAAAGTGACATATGCTAGGACGTCAGCATGAGAACTCAATCACTCTAATCATGACTGTGTTTGTTTTGCACATAATACGGCAGAAACTATCTTCGCGATTTATTGACGTAGTGAAGTAAATTATGCAGATATCTGAAGCACCATCGCTCGTGAAGCTTAAATTCCCGGAATTTTTCACGAGCTGGAAAACCGATTACAACTAATGAGTGCAGTGACTGCTAACAAAACTAACAGTATTTATATTACGTTGGCTATCTTCTGCGAGCCAGAACTCCATATAAAAAAAAAGACGGGACCACTGTTTCCGCGACTGGGTCTAGAGCTCTGTTTCTTTGTCGGTGGGCCTGGCAGACCGAAATGAACCAGTGCAACATTGACACACTCAAGTACCCGCTCTTGAATGAGGAAAATTCACTTCTACCAGAGAATAGCTTTAAGCCAGAAAGGAAAGCCACAAGGTCTCATTCCTCGTGTAGATTTTCTGTGCAGCTTAGTGCTACTCTCAGATGCATGACAGTTTTTAATGTCTTTAATGTTTACCGAATTCGCACATTTTCTCTGGTTTGCCACAACGCACATTGTTTTAATTTCTACGATAAACTCCCGACAAATTTGATAACCATTCCTCAACAAATTTTGTTAACAGTGTACAGTTGCTGGTCACCTTAATGCGCCAGGGCCCATGCTTTTATTCCTAACTAAATACAGGATAACTTTTCTAGGCAGGCAACCTCAACAACAATTGTGACGCGTTTTGCTGCGTTTTAATTTCTTGAAATCTAGCGATATAGTTAATAACTATTTCGTAAAAATATTCACAAATAATAAATGTCAAGAAATAGCCCAATTACGGTTAGAACATTGTATCTTGACAATAAACAGTAATACTCGCAACTAGTAAATAGTCTCATGTCTTTACATAGTAATGCCTCTAAAGCGAAAACAAATATTTTTCTGCATCGAGCTGCAGTCTACCAATCATTTGTGAGTAGGACTTTTGTTAAAACTTAGTAAACATTGCAAAGTTTTTGTGTAAGCTGTAGCGTGCATTTGTAGAGCTAATTTGCCCGCCTTAGATTCTCTATCAATTTCAAGTGACAAGACTATATATTTTTTGGAAGTTGAGAGTTTGTAAACATGGCGTGCTTTATTTTTTATAACTATCATTTTAGCATATTTGTAAAGCATACTGGGTCCTAAATATACATTTCGCTTTCTAGGGGTACTGTAATTTATCTTACCCATTCAAATCCAAAAAATTCATGCATTGTGGGCCAGCGTTTGCCTTATACATATATCTATGTTCTACAAGTATCTAAAGAGTTGGACCGGCATCAAAGCATCTTGTTCCGTTTTTGAGAGAACAACTTCTCGCCAGTAGGACAGTGTCAGCATTCCTTACAGGCGTGCCTGCACTGACAAATTTGCGACCCTACGTGATAGTAGCATAAGGAATGACGAAATAAAGGCTTGTGCTGTGCCAGGTGTTTTTCGTAATGTTACCAAAGTTTGAAAATCTCCTGCGGCAAATAGCACTAATATTCTCATTGAGCTGAAATTCTCAAATACACGACCAATACTTACTCAAGAAATCAAAGTGTTTAATTAAGAACGTAACAAAATTTTTCCAATCAAATTTATTACTAGCTACTTGAGGCACATATTGCACTTTATAAGCCACAGCATCATCAAAACATGGGCACATGGAAAGTGTCTGGAAACATTACCGTTTGTTAAAGCATGCAGTGAAGCAGTGTTGGTCCTCATTTCGCGAAAAAGGTCTTCTTAATAATTCAGGGAATAAAATAACAAGAATGTATTTCGTGGCCGATTTCGGCAACATATATTTCGAATGTGGTGTAATCTTCAAAATTTTTCGAAGTAGGTAGGCCCTAAACGCTCACCTGCTGCACTTGATATATCCCTACAGTAGACCACGTGCAGAAAAAATTTGTCTAAAAGGTGTTGGCACTACTTTTTATATGGACAATTGCCAATGTCGATCGCGAAAATAATGTCCACCTATTAAAGTAATCGAGGTCAAGGAGCAGCTTAGTTCTGCATCCTACAGGCAATTTTCAAATATTGCACTAAAGCAAAAAAAAAAAACTTTATACGTCTTCCTCGTCTCTCTTACCGGTGATCTATCTCTCCACACAGCGAGCTTTCCGGACTTGCCCACTGATCGCTTCTTCATTGCTTGGCGGGAGGCAGCAGCAGCCGCCATTCAGCAAGTTTGGACCGACACAACAATGCTGCTGCATGGGGAGAGCACAGCGAACGCGCATTACCTGCAAAAGTATAACACCATGGTGGTGCCGGTAGCGGTGCTGCTTCCCAACATCTTTTACACTGAAGGGCCTGCTGGCTTCAACTATGGTAGCATCGGCACGGTGAGCATGCACGTCGGTACGATTGTCACCCGTTACTTCGTGAGTCCTGCAGAGAAAGAACATATGCTTTTCCATAAATTAGCTAAAACCTAGTGGGATACTGCACCTTTGCAAGGGCAGAATATTAGCTTCAGTTTGTGCATTTTCTATATCGTTCTCGTAGTGTATATGTATAGTATTTGTCAAATAAACGATGCCAAGTATTTTCGAAGTTGATATACATGAGGCCAGATCTTTTCAACGCATACAAACCAAATAAGAAAGAATATGAAAACGCAGCTCACAATGCTTTCACCCTTTAATCTTATCTTTAGCGGAATATGCGACTTTATTACTCCGAATGCCAGTGCTTCCGTGTTAGTTTGTCCGCTGGAAGGAGCGCAAGTACTGATGTTCATACACCCATGGAAGAGGCCTCAGCAATCCGGTTTTTTCGGCTCATATGAAATATCAAGTAGTAACGCGTTGAACTTCTTTCATAAGAAGTGGATAATTTGAGAGTCTGGGTGGCAATGCTCTATCGGCTCCCAAATTTAAAGCATTAGACAAACGTAAGACACAGTGATTCGCTCGACACCCCATATCCAGCGCCTTCAGCTGGCAAGCTGGCCAGCAGGCAATTCTGCCTCAACATTTACCAACTCATTATTTGGGGAAAAGTCCTGCCGGACAGCCACATACCTGCTGTTTTCTGTACTACTGTAATAGGCAGCATGCCGATGGCATAACCATTGTTCACTCTTCAAGAGTGTTTATTTGACGTTGCCCTACGTACCCTTCGTTGATCTTTTTGTGCCAGATCATGAGTCACGAGATGATGCATGGCTATGACGTCACCGGATCACAGTATGACGAGAACGCCAAGCTGAGGCGCTGGTTGTCTCCTGAATCGACCGAGCACTATGTGAACAGCACGCTTTGCTTGCGGCACTTCCACAAGTATGTGAGTGAAATTTCTCGAAGCGATGGCGAGAGTACCTTCACATCCCGCGTTTAGAGCGACTTCATTCGAAGTCGCAGCTTGTTGTGGGAGGGAACACACCATTCTTAATAAACATCGTGCTGCGACGTAACCTGCTACAAAACCTAACAAAGGCCTACCCACTGTCTGAAACGCTTGCTCTTGTTGATTAACTCGTAACGCCTTACTTAATTCTCTTCTATCACCTCGATTGCTATTCTTTTCAACTTTCAACATATCTGAAGTGCTGATAGTATCTATTGGATCCATATTGGATGAAGTTTCCTCAGTAAATCTTCTGTCTGATTTGGCTCATTTTTGGTAGAATGGATATGAAAATCCAACGCGGCCACCAAAGAACTGCAGAAGTAATGCGCAGCAGTAGCTTCTAGATTTAATAAAGCTTGGTTACGACTGCTAGAAGCATACATGTGCCGGACATGTTGCGCGTTATAACGCGCGACCTATAGGCATACCCTTGATTGTGATTCGCTAGGATGTCTCTTATTAGTTGTAACGCGCGTTCGTCTTTTGAGCGAACTTTAACGTATGTCTTCTCTGACTCAGCCGTGGCCCTCGAAAAAGACACCGAGACCATCTACTGCTGAAGTTTTACCGTTTTATAGTGCACCCAAACCATCTCTAATAGGCGATTTGCCAATCGCACGCTGTGGTATCCTAGGGGCTATGACATTGCGGTGCTCAGCTAATGGTCTCCGGTGCAATTCCGGAGCAATTTCAATCACTTTCAAGCAATTTCAATGGTGACACAATGGAAGAACTCTCGTGCACTTTGATTTAGAGGCCCGCCAATCAGACCCAGGTGGTCAGGATTACTACGAATTGCCTCATTACGACGCGCCTGCTATGATGTCGAGTTTTTCCGCATGTATGAGCCGAAGAAATAGCATTAGTAAGTTCCAAGAGCATGCACCAGGACATGGGCCCTGCAGTGCTAACAGCCGTAGCTTCATTTTGTTTCGTTTATGAGGCTAAATAACTTAATAAAAAGGATCACACATAAGGGGTGGTAAGTTTGCAGCACAGCTGACGCGAGGAGCGCCGCAAGCCTTTTAGGGAATATCCGTCGCTATAGTGAAATGCAGCGCTAAACACTACGTCATGCAAGATAAGTGTCTCAAAAAGTAAAGGATGAAGAATACAACCCTTGCATGTTAAAAAAATGCTACGCGCTTAATTTTCTTTTACCTCGCGGCCAACTCCCTGGGAACCGGAAGTCCAAGGATATGCGATGCAAATATGGAGCCCGCTAATTAGCCTGCTGCTTAACAATTCAGCCATGTGTTTCCGGCACAGTACATTAGACGCAGTACAGCTGCTGGCATGATTTTTTGTCGTACTGGAGCCTGTGCCACATAGTCCCATCGATTTAAAGGGCACCGCAGCTGCGTGATCTTTCCAAGCTACAGGTTGTGTTTCACGTGAGTCGACCCGTAATCCTACTTCAAAACGTTAACGAATAGAATCGGCACCGCGTTGTCTCTTTATAATAGAGCCACATACTCCTGTTTCTTAACGGCATTCATACATAATTATAAAGGTGAAATTTATTGTGAGAAAGTAACTTACCGACGCCATTGGGGGCGGCTAGTCATTGTCATGATTCAGTTGCGCCTTGGCCCGTGAAATGCACTGAAGAGTTCAAGGGAAGAGGAAGCAGTGGCGCGGGCGTCCGAAGCCGTTTTAACTTTAGGGCGATTGAAAATTCTGACTCCTTGGTGTGAGAAGTCGCACTGTGTGGGCGCCGCCATGATTCCAAGAATGACGCAATGGCCTCACCCTTCTGTCGGCACCCTGTGAGATGTTTCCATCACAAACACCTACGCCGTGCGTACTTGCGAGTCCTGCTAGTCTAACTCAACATGTTGCTCGGGGCTTGTCTTTGTCGCATCATCATGAGTGCGCGGTTGATACCTTCGCAAGCTTTCCGCGTTCGGTCTAGGGCGCGTTGCGCAGTGTAAGGAGACTTCGGATGAAGGACGTTTTTGGTCTTATACGAAGACAACATAATTCTTTGGCCGTTGGCTGTGATGCTTAAATCATTTACATGTATACTTATGCCCGTGCTGCTATTATAAAGTAGTTATATGGTGCATTTTTTGCAGCACGTCTGAGACCATAGGTCCAGACTTGTCACATATTGGCGAGCTTGCCAGGCATGTGTGCCTTTCGAGAAGGTTCTGAAAAGCGCACATTAAGTCGTCACTGTGTTTATCGCGTCGCGAATGAACGCTTTAAAATTCATAATTGTCAGCTAACGGGCCACTACTCTTTATCATGAAAAGTGATCAGCAGTAGAAAATTCGTGGTGAAATAGAAAGCAGAGGAATAGCTTTTGATTGTTTTTTACATAGTTTGGTTGACGTCATCCCTACGTCATGGCGGGAAGTTTGTAAAGTTTAATGTCACTACGCCATATGGTGGTACCCACGCAGAATAAAGCCAGATGTCCAGAAAACCTCCACACATTCCCGAAAGCTACAAGAAAGTTATTTAATTGGAGTTTAATGGCGCAAAAGCGACTAAGGCCATGCTGCGCCTACGAGAAAGGGTATTACTTCAAACACTGTTGCGGGATGCTTTGCGAGCAGTATATAGAGCACGTCATCTTCAATGCCTTTTAAGAGCTGCTCAATCTTCTCAGAATCGGCCAGTGCAGCTCCAACAGGCTTGCACAGGTCGACTACATTTCTATATGTAACTGTCGAATGTTGCACCGCTCCGCAACGCACGTAGGCGCGACAGTTACTCGACGTGAAGCTTACGAATTGCGGTGAGCCCAAATACTTCATGAAGTTTGTTTAACGGCCACCATCGTCGTAAGATCATATTCGTGGTCGGGGTGCCACAAGCTTGCGATGTTGCCCAAATAAAACGCCACTTATTGAGTGTCACGGCATCGTCCTGATGATGTGGAGCGCTCGCCCTTTCGTAAGAGGCGAGTCATTCCTCTACGTCCTCGTCTTCTGCAGTACCACTAGAAAGGGCAGGGTTGCTTTGACAGAACCGGACAGAACAGATCGCGGAATGCAGCAATGCAGTGGGATGTGGTGTGGTGTGTCTTTTTTTAATGCGTAAGCATTTCTATGCGTATCCAAGAAGAAATACCGCCTATGCGTCCGTCACGTCAGGCGATCGCTTTCGAGATAGAGCCCGCAGCAGTGAGCAAATGCACCTTTGTGCTCCTTGCTTTAGCGCGAACCAAGCAGCACGAACACATCGCTAACGTAGCTCTCACCAGACGCCGCACTCTGCCCCTTTTGCAGATCGCATTCAAAATAGGCGCCCGTGCGTTTATAGTCAACAGGAAATAAGCGCCGAGAACACAGCGCGCTAAACTGTCAGAGGTCGGCTATTTCTGTCCGCATCGCTTTCGATATACAATCCACTTCGCTGTGCCATGCGCAGACACCGCCGGAGTATCATTGATGGCGTATATTGGTTCGACAGGCATACTAATCAAGCCAGGCATGTAAAACTGAGAGCGAAAGAGGAATATTTGTGAATTTGCACCTCATGGGAAAGAAAAGTTAAAAGACACTAGATTGGGAGTAGCTTACCTATTGAAATGTAGTCATAAGAGCGATCAAAGTAGAGAACCTATTGATTGTATTATAGGTGAGAATATTGAGCTCGAGAAATCAGCCAAAATTATGTTTGTGGGAGGTGCGTATGCGCATATGGACGATTTGCATAAATGGACTGACTAAATCTCGTACTCTATTGCTGTATCATTGCGATGAAGAGAACAATAGAAGTAGTCAACAGGGAGAATAATTTAGGAGCGTGCCGAATCGTACGTGCGCCACAAAATTTTCAGCCAAGCATGAGAGTTCAGTAGCAGAAAATGAGCAGAAACTGATTAGAATAGCATTGCGCTATATCGCCCACGTTAAAAGTCACATTTTGAGCGTAATTATCGCAAAAACGGTTTGACGTCCTAACAGGAGCTCAAGAAGTGTGCCGCATAAAATGGCAATCTGCGCGTAATTATTGGAGCAAATCGACACTGAAACAAAGCCCTATGAACACAGCGAAGACGACAGGCACTGCGAAAGTCTCGAGCGATATGTGGCTTGGTGTGCCAAATCTCTGTCGTGACTTTTCCTGAGGTCAGCTGACTTCTGGCAAAATACTTTCTCCCCCTATGCTACCCGTGAGGCCACATTTAGGTGGGTAGCGAAATGCAGAACAAGAAAGAAAAGAAGAAGCACATGTGCCGTGCTACGAGTGCATGTTAAAGTCCCACAGGTGGTCAAGATTTACCACGAATCTCCCACTGTAGCGTACCTGATTAGGATATCGTGGTTCTCGCACGCAAAGCCCCAGAAATAAATCTCTTTTTTTTCTCCCCATGCTAGACTACCAACTTCACCACAACGAGTTTTCACTGTAACTGGCACGCAATGCACGATATCGTTCTTGCGAACTTTGGAAGCAGAACTTGATTGGGCTGGAAGGGCACCTGCATGCTTTTATGTGCCGAAAATTGATCAGGACCCAAACACAAGAGCCACGGCTCTGACGTTACAAAGAACAACGTTATTGGTAATGATATGTTACTGTTATGCGCTAACTTGGAACCATAACACCTATTTCTACTGTTCCTTTCTTTAGAGAACATGAAGGCCATAGTGCGTGGTTTTCGCTACAACTAGGCGGTTATACTCACTGACAGTATTCTGTGGCAACCAAGGGAAAACTACGAAGGTTTACCTTCTGCGCACGTGTTACCGCACTAAATTCCGACAGCATTTGGCAGCGCTTTTGGCGCTTTGGTGCAGATACTGATCGGTGATGCTTCCACTCTCGATGTAGATCCCATTTATCAAAACTTTGAGGAGGAAAGGAGAAAATAAATCGCGCTTAACACTCAGCCGAGGATTTTGTTTTAATTTGCTTTTGTGAGCCAGGTGTTTAGGTTTTCCCTTCCTCAGCGTAAGCTTTCGCGGATCAGAATCTGGCACTTTTCTTTTCGCATGCGCGCTTTCTTGAGCCCACTTTTCCTCCGCAGCTTTTCCCTCGTACACACTAAAAGTGATCCACATGTATATAGCTGAAAGAAGCACTAGATTTCATTAGTACTTTCAAGAACGCATACCAAAGAAGGAAAACCAGCAATGGTTAGTGCGCACGTGTGGACGGTCACCACGGGATCACCATCATTATTTTGATAACACGACTTGATTCAATCCGCACTGCTAGTCTTAGTACATCTGTCTCATCAGCCGTCCACGCTATTGCGGCCTAAACAAACAGGCCGATGACCACCGGGACGACTGTGCATCTCGCAGGTCCTCCAGCCGAGGCGAGAAGTCCTAAACGATACGCTGGACTCGGAGAATATCGCCGACTTTGGCGGAACACCGATCGCCTACTCCGCGTTCACGTCGCTGCCTCCTTCAAAGAGGGACGCCACGTTGCCAGGCGTTGCCATGACAGCGAACCAGCTATTTTTCGTCGGCCATTGCAGCCCATGGTGCGAGACAAACACAACGGCCTCGCCACCTTGGCTATCCGGCCGATTCCGCTACCCACCTGGCCGCTCCCGGTGCATCGTGCCACTTATGAACATGCCCGAGTTCTCGGACGCATTCCACTGCAAGCAGGGGACGTACATGAACCCGCCAAACAAGTGCAGGTTATGGACTTGAAAGTGGCACAATTTACACGTTCATTGTGCCATTCTCTGTGTGTCCTTGTCGGAAAATTTCAGGTTTTGTCGGCAGTCTGATAGATAAGCTTACCTTCCCTGCTGTTGTGCGCGTGTGCGACTGCATTCACTTGCGTGTGTGTTTCTTGCCACATTGCTAATGGAAGGAAACAAATGTTGTTTGAATAACTAGATCTCTGGTGGTGATAGCGGTAGTAGACAACTGCTTCACAGTCAATGCCATGCCTCTTTAGCACTATCTTGCATCGATATGTCGGTATTACTTTCGCTTTCGCTAAAGAAAAAAAAAACACGCAGGAAAACACCGTCTCGGCCTTCGGTATATATAAAGGTTGCCCGCAAAGTGGAACTGACGGATCCTAAATGTTTGTGCGTTCTCATATACCAGGGCAACGCTGCTGCAAACTCGTGGATAAATACACGCAAACTAGATATCTGATAACCGAAAAATAAATGAAAACGGAATACCGCGTATATCCCACAGCGCAGCAGCAACTCATGTGACGACGATTTGCGCGCATCAGGAGAAACTTCCCCGAGTCAACGAGTCCTTTCAATTAGGCATTGCTGAGCTGAATACCAGAAGGCGGGCGGTACGAACAAGCACTAACCGAATGAAAGGAATTACTTTCGTTTCGGGACAATGAGAAAACGCGAGAAGAAAGAAAATCAAAAGAGCAGCGACAGGAATGGAAGTAAAAAGAGAATGGTGAGAACAAATTCTGAAATGTCAGGCTAAGCAAATGGTGGTGGTGAATGTGAAAAATCAACCATGATACCTTATTTGAGCTCTTGCATGATATTTTTTTTTAAGATGCGTGACACAGCTAGAGGTACTCGTAACCAAGTCATTATAGTGCGCGGCTTATTGAGCGAATATACAAGCCGAATAATGCAGTCCCCCCCCCCCCCTTTTTTTTGATCGCGTGCTCTACGACAAAAAAGGCGAGCATGAGGCCGGTTTTATCGTCCGTGCAACGCTTACGACCCGTTCGTACGGTGCTGTCACAACTGTCAGTTTTCTAGTGACGAGCAGTCTGTGTGACCGCAGGTTTTCGGCTGGTGCGATCGGGCCGCAATCTTGTGAATCCTCTCTAAATGCGACCTTCGAAAGCCTTGCCGCAGAGTACAGGGGACACGAGATGTAAAACAATTCTGTTCCGAGTTTGTTTGAATCTTTTGATGTCAAATATGCATACCCACCGACGCAAGCATCGAGAGGTGACCCGCAGCATTTAGTTGAACAGCCAAGTCAAACACTCTGTTCGCTTATATGCCACTTTTGATTCATTGGAAATCGGATAACATTGCGTCCTTGACAGGTTTTTTTATTATTCTGATTCGCTGACAAGAGGCGAGGAGCACGCTGAAGAGAGTTTCAATGAGTTCGAGCCATTCTGGTGAAAAGTAGATAGGCGGGTGAGCAAGGTAGTGCTAGCCTGCGATTGGTCCTCCACCCCTTGATTAGTTTGTGGTCGTTGGTCAAACATTTTTGCCTGTTGGCAACGGAATTGTAAAAATGCCGCTTATAGGCATCTCCTGTGAATAAGAGTTGGCAAAGTGACATCGTCATCATCATCATCACGAACCTATTTTATGTCCACTGCAAGACGAACGCTTCTAGCTGCAATCTCCAATTACTCCTGCTCTGCGCCAACTGATTCCAATTTGCGCCTGCAAATTTCATGTTCTTATCACCCCACCTATTTTTCAGCTGTCTTGGACCGCGCTTCCCTTCTCTTGGCACGGATTCTGTAAGTGTAATGGTCCACCGATTATCTATCCTACGCATTACATGGCCAGCCCAGCTACATTTCTTTTCTCTTAATCTCAATTCGAATATCAGCTATCCCCGTTTTTTTCTCTGATCCACGCCACTATCTCCTTGTCTCTTAACGTTACGCCTAACGTTTGTCGTTCCATCGCTCTTTGCGCTGTCGTATACGTATACGATATCGTATCTATACGTATACAATACTTAGCGATGTCGCATACGTGTCCAAATGGCTCGACAACGTTACGATTGCAATCAAATACTCTTACACGTAGTGAAATCCATTCTTCCCCGCCACTCTGAAGTGCATGTACCAGAGTAATAGGTGAGTATTTGTCGTTTATACCTTGGGGAACGGGGCAGTCTCCGAATATTTCGAGTAACAAATTCGGTTTTCTTCGTCTTATGATTCCAGTTTCAGTGCACACACGCCACTTTGACATGGGGCGTCCTAGCTGTTTAGTGACGCGGTGGGACGGACAGGTGAAGGGGCCACAGCCTTAGAACTTTTCGCCACTAGCGAGGGGCTAGGATTGAACAAGGCGCAGAATTCAAACATTTTTTTTTCGTTCAATCTAAGCATGTAACGGGGCCCATAATCATTGTATGGGGCCCACAATCATCAGATGGGGAGTTTTCACGCTTATCGTAACGTAGCGTGACAGGCAAGCGAATTGGGGCATGTCCAGAAAGATGATTATCCAACCGTACAGGACTACTGACGAAACAGAAATGTGTATTCACGTAATACCGGTAATGATTGGTGAAATCGGTGTTTGGGGCTTTAGTGATAGTGCATTCTAAAATTTCGGAACCATTTATTGCACCTTAAGAATGCGTGGTGTGTTCTAGAGCCGTTACGCACGGTGGAAGTTTATAAAGACGACGAGACGCATGGCCCCAGGAATTGCAGCAAATGAACAAAGTAGGCTGCTCCGGCTAAATGCGAAATGTTGCTAGTACGGAGAACGGCGGTGGTAGCAATGGCAAGGCGCTGCCGCAGTAACACCACGGCTACGCTAACACCATGTTGAAAACAGTGCATGGCCCACGTCGTGGCTGCTTCCGCCTTTACGCTGGGCGCTGACGTGCTTTATCATTGCTAAATTCATGTCTAAACGCACAGCCCTTCTTGGATGAAGGAAGCGCTCCGTCTTTGAAAACCTTCGCACGCCATGTCTCGTCGGTGGCAAAATTGCTGCATGATCTTGCAGTGTCTCCTTCAACGAAAACAAAGTGAACAAGAAACAAATAAGGTGTCCTTCAGGTAAACGAAGTCGAGGGGTTCCAGCGCGCTTACTGGAAGAGCTACAGCCTCTCCAAATAACTCGAGAACAAGGCACAATTGGCGCCACTGCAAAACCTTAGAGAGCGCTCGGCTAAGCGCTCGCGTGGTGTAGCTCATACTGAGCGCGATAGTACGCCTCTTTTCAGTACTCACGCTTGTCGATGACGCGACAAGTGATTGGCAAGAGTGATAAAACTGGAGTGTGTTGCTAGCGCTGGCAGAACGCGCAAAAAATAACGCCGAAGAGCTCAAAAGCCAAGAACTCGGAAATTTTGAATTCTGATAACAGTTTAACACCAACGCAGTTCTAGTGAGTGCGAGTAGAAGGCATTCTGCGAGCGTCTAGCATGGTCTGGCTGACAGTCTGTGCTGAGGTCACCTATGTGTATATAGCGCACTATCGCGTCGGCTGAGGCCAAGTTGTTTTGAAAACGCGTAGTCAAACAGGCATCTGTGCTCTTAAAGTGCAGGAAGTAATGACCGGGAATGGGGGGAATGCTTCGAACTGAGATGTTTTCTTCCTAATGTATAGTACGGCTTGGACTGTGTAGGGTGTCTTCGATGCCACATATGTAAAAGCAAATTGCTTTTGTTTGTGATATCGCCCATTCACAGTTTCGGCACGTTTCCCCTCTACACGCTGTATTCCTATATGGGCTAAATACCAAAACGATACAGGCTTGTAATTTACTTTTTTTTAGCAGATGCCGTCCGGTGGAGCTTCGTACGGGAACTGCTGCTGCTTACATGGTATGGCAACGTTCGATGAATGCACAGAAAGCCCGGAACTAGGATTTATATAGGGCGAAATAAACATTTCCTTATTTACAAGGCGTTCTGCGTCTACTTTAAGAAATTCCACGTGGCACAGATTCGATGGATGCTTGTAAAATTGGTTCAGGATCATTTTAATTAAATAAAGGATCGCGCACTAAGACCGCGCGAGACTGACCAGCAGAAGCAAAAAAAAAAGCGCCGAGTAGCGCACTCGGTGTAGCGCATGCCAGCTAGCTTTCAAAACGCGGAAGCCAAAAACCGAAACCGGAAGGAGTTAATTCCATCCTCTTGGTGCGCTGAAATCAATTCGGTCGCTGGGCTTTATGGGAGTACCCGCTCTTGTTTAATATCTTTCTCTGTGCTATAATCTGGAACATCGCGCACCGCAGACGAGCAAGCGATAACAAGAAACTGACAAGCACGCGATTTCTTGGCGCACACGGAGAAAATTTAGCCGCGTAACGTCACAGCTCACCTGGCGCCTTTGCAGCCTATGAGGAAAAGAGAGCGCTAGCCGTGCTCACGACATGTTCACCGTCCCCTGTCAAGTGGCTTTTGTACGAAAGTAATGAACTGCAGAAACACAGATTTGCAACCTCTAATAACTTGTTTTCCTTACCTTCATCGATCAGGGACCGCTCTTCCACTACAACAGTCGGCGCAGCCGATCACGGCAGGGCCGGCGTAGTCTTTTCCTCTCAAGTGATCTGAGCAGAGTCCAGAGCCGTTATAAATGTGCTCCCATGTCAACCCTGCCAGTACTCCCCATTTAATGTCATTTCGTCATATGTTACATCTGAAAAATAGGCAAACTACCGTGTGGTCATGATAGAAAAACACTTAAAAGCGAAACCTATGTCCAGAGTACGAAGGATTGACTAACAAATTCTGCCTTTCTAGCCATAGGCTGAAAAGTGAAGCGAACCTATGTCGTCAGATAGGTAAATCAAAGTTCTTGTAATTTAAAACGCAAATGGTTACTGCTACGTAATTGATCTTTTACTTCTGGCGTGTTCATGATCATTCAAAGGTGGAAGTGTAATAAAAAACTGTTCACTGGAATGTTCTCCAGCTTAGCCAATGTGTGCAGCAAGCATTCAAATACTTTCATCAGATATAGATTGCAAGTTTTCTACTGGTGAAAAAAATGAAGAGCAAGCGCATTCATATACCGAGGCGAAATTTCCGCCCGCGCGTCGGCTAGCATCAATCGGCCAATAGCTTCAGTTTGTTACAACGCAGCAGAACAATTCTCCGCGCCAAAAAAATATATTCATCTGAAAAAGAGCGTAGAATATCATTCGTTTCTTCCTGGGCCTGTTTTGATAACCACAGCTCTTGTTGATTCATAACGACTGCAGAAAAAGTGTCCGCTAGGAAACGAAAAAATTTTGCCCTGGTGTGGCTCCTCGAGTGGCCTCTTTACATAGCCGCGCAGCAAGCCTTGTTTCCTTTCTTAGGGTTTTCCGACATTTCCAGGACATTTTCAGGCACAGGAAGAAAGTCCAAAAACGCAGAGCTTACGGAAAAACGTGCACATGCATACCAAGCGGTAGGAACAGACGAAGAGAATGGCAGGCTAAGCGATAAAATGGAAAGCGCCGCCCGCTGGGGCAAGAAATTAGGCGACCAAATAAGCAATGATAAGATGCCGAAAAAGAAAATAGCTAAAATCACTTTTTATTTCTTCAAATAATTGAATCACTTGAGTTCATTGTTATGCTGTTTGAAAAGATACAGCCACATACGCAAAAGTTATTGAGTATTCCTTTGGCTACCAGTGTCACGGCGATGCTTTATTGCCACTACCGAAGCTAGCCGCACTGTCCACCCACTGGTACAATTTCGCAGAAATAAAAAGTTACTTTTCTCATTTACAGATTTGCTACTGTGCACTTGACCGTCAATACCACCTGACATTAGACGTTTATGTATAGGTAGCCTAGCTTCCACACGGTCTGTTCCCAATTCCGCTACGTATTCATTGTGCTAGCAATTATATGGGATTGTGGGCCTGGGTAGTGTTCAGGCCAGGCCCACAACCCAGGTGCAGGTATGACTACGTCCGGCAGTACCAGCCAGAGAAAGGAAAGGTTTACGTTAGATTATTTGCTCTTGCACAAGAGATGGAAGCCCGCTCTATTTAGGAGCACTTTGAATGTCACAGCTCACTACATGCATCAGCACACATCAGGACACTTGAGGACACTCCAACTGCATCAATGGTGCCCGCTGTTAAACAGTCTTCTTCCCTACGTGATTAGTCTAGGGAATCTACTGGCTGTGTCCCGCCCTATCATAATCGTCGATCCATTCGCAAAATCCCGCCCATGACGTTGCAACGTTCCGCAGGACACCGTTCCGCTGGCAAGTTGGGAGTCTCAAGCCTACACAGTTCCCACGGAAGTCCTCGACGTAGGCCTCTTGCATCAATTGGTGGGCTCACCATGATGATCAGCTTGTCAGCGTCAGGAAACACGTTACCGCTTCCGCGCAGGGCGAGGTTGCTTTCGCTTCGAAGTTAGCTTATTTGTTGGCGCGTCACAGTTTATGTCGAGACCCATCGACGTATGGGTGGGTGTTGATGAAGGGACTGGCTTGTGGAAGCACCTAAGCAATGTCCTGTTGCTGTTTTGAGACCTAACAGACTCCTCCACCGTCGGGAAATTTGACCTTAGGAGGGCTAGCTGTGAGGTCACACGAAGTGTCGATGTTCAGTCGCGATCTCAGGGAGGTGCCAAATGTGAATGTTGACACAGTGCAGCTAGGAGTGCCAACATTCACTTCGTTGTGGCCTTCTCCCTGGTAACACAGAAGCACACATACGACCACAGGGCACAGGAAAGCGCCGTGCTCGCACCGAGAGCCATCGGGTCCAGCCATCAAATCGACGCACTTGCTTCATGTAATAAAAGCACAAAAGCGGCCACTAAATCACTAAACCTTCGGTGTAGCCCAGACTTGACTCATGCGTGTGACTTGCGCACTCACATGTTCTTTCTATTGTTTACAAAGAACACGCACGAACGAAATAACCGAAAAAGTCTTGCGTAAACCATGCGCTCAATATTATAAGAAGGCCTACTCAAAACGCTGCCGTCTTATATATACACTTGCGAGACACGCACCAACACTTTGCTCCTCGTCTCCCCGCAAGACACGATTCAAAGGAACGGTAGAACAATATCTAAAATTCTGCAGTTTAAACAACGGCTCCTCCAAATAACGCGTCTTATTTTCGAAGAAAAATCTCTCGAACACTTGCGGAAAATGAACCGACAATAAACCATGTGCTTAAAGTACGGACGACATTTCGAGAAAATAAAAGTTTCAAAAACATATGCACGTGCAAAACATCTCTATCGGAATATCGGTGAGCTTCTAACACAGTCTAAACAAAACCCTAAACTTGCTTACTGAAACGATCTCTGGTATCGGATATCTAAAATGTTTAACTAAACACTCAAACTAATCAAACACAAGAACTGTTATTTCCACTAAGCCTCTATACCGCTTTTCATTCTGAATAGTCTACGGTTGCGTCATACCTTTGAGCCGTACTCGAGGTGGTCGTGGTCTGAAAGCTCTTCTTTTCAACGAGGTAATGCAATGGGCAGGTTACTCCATCCCTCGCAGACCACCGATGCTTTGCGTACTGGCATCATGCCTTCTAGGCATCGCACTACGAATTCATTGCCTTGTATGACTACTTGGCGTCGCCTCACCACCTTGCTCTCCTGTGTCATACGTATTTCATCTCAAAAAGAACGCAATGAAGGAGAATAATTACCGTTTCGCTTATGTGCGCCTTCGCACCAAAGGTCCCTTTCTTTTCGTTCCCGTCCGGTGGTTCAGACGTTCTTTGAGTGGAAACATTCCCAGCAACAAATGCTCCTTCCTAGCTCTGTTACTGCCCTCCCGGAGGGTTTGGCACTTCTCGCTTTATTGGGCTACATTGCATTCTCTGCCGCATTCCTGAGTACGCTTTCTGTTGCTCATTTACGACACTTAAGCTCGCCTCTCGGTCTCACCGGCACACATATCATCCGTCACAATTGCCATTTTAACCACACATTCCCAAGGATTTGCGCATAAATCATTCTTATAATTGCAACTTCGACTCGCGGAGAGGTTAAATCACTTCATGATAATGCAGCTATTTCCTTTGGTGAAATGAAACTCAAAACCGGCGAGCTGTCCACAACTGCACCACCTTGCCAATATTGTGCTTTATCTTACTTCTCAGACCAGCTGAATTCTGCCCTGGTGCTCTTGTCTAATGAGTCGGGGTCACGTTTGTCTTCTGCAAAAGCTACCTTCGCGAAGTACTCGCTTGACAGCTCTGCCAGCTCATCCACACCTAGCCCAGCTGCTTCTCTGGCATTTGCCTGTGCAGATTATCTCGTCGCGCTCAATCCAGTTCCCATCAATGGACCCCTCAGCAACTACACCCCTGTCTATGGATCTGACATCACCTATGAACGAGCATTTAGGGTCACAGCGTTTAGCTTCTCTTTCTACCATTGTTAGAGCCGTGCCTGCTAGTTCTTTGTACCCTCCGTGCGCCACTTCTACGGGTGCGTGACAAAATTCTGTTGTTTTGCTTGTTCCATTCTATCAATGTCTTCTGTGATAGCTTCGACCGCTTCTTCTCGTTGCCTGATCCATTCCTCTCAATTTCTTCTCATGGTCAATGGCTTCCCGTTCCTCTTCTTTTTTTAATAAATACATTTCCGCAGTATTCTAAGTATTCCTGATCACTGTTGTTTTCTAAGATGGCTATACTTTCAGTTTCTGACCTGTGATCCTTTAAGTCAACGTCGAGCTCTCCACCCAACTGCAACAAGCTAACTGTCGTCAAGCTGATTAGGCCTACTGCCAGGGCTGGGAAAAGATATTTTGCAATTGTATCACGAAACGATACAAAACACTCGGGCGACAATTATTTCAGATACAAGATACTAATGCAGTTATTGTATCCGACTTGACATTTTTAATTCTTTAAGACACTTCGATACATTGGGAAATTTCTCATTATAGATCAATATAATGTGACAGAAAACGTGTGTGAACAAAAATGTTTGCTTAGAAATTCCTTAACTCCGCTCAACATTGTTGCATTTGAAGGAAACGGCTGTTAGTATCTCAAAGTTTTGTATTTCTTGCTCAAAGAATAATATTTCCCTTCCGAAACAGTTCTTGGGGTTTCTTTAACTCCTTCACATGAAAGCTCTTTACACACTGCGCTATCAGCAGTTTTTGCTTGTAAATTCTATAATTGATGGGAGTCGCGGCGCTGCTTACCCACGAGCTTTAGTGTGTCCCCAACTAATTACAAGAACGTCAATAAGAAGCATCTGCACGATGGCGAAAGTACCGTTGTGGAGTTTTACCTTGTCCGTAAACGTATTACCGTTTGCGCAATACAGGCTTACCGGGCAGGTGTACAACAGCACCAATGCTGGCGGAAAGATAAAAGAATGTTGTTTGCTTTAGTTTTATTCGGGTGGCTTAGTAGCAGGAGTATCAGCTTAAGAAGCGGAATTCAACCAATGCTTATAATTCCGCATGGTGATGTTGCGATAGCAGTATCTTCTATCATAAGATACACGATTCATTCTTTAATGTATGGAGATGGAGATACTGATGCACGTCTTGCCAGACGTATCTTGGCAGAGATACGAGATATCCCAAGAGTGTCTAAGACATTATTTTAGATACATCTTTCTTCGACACGGCCTAGCACTGTGTATGGTGCAACTACTTTAGGCTTTGGCTCTGTTATTACACAGTTCTTGCTGCGAAATCCGCACAATTGCAATCCATGTGAGAAACAACCATTGGTTAAATTATGTCTTCCGAAGAAAATTTGCACCC